>NC_074679.1:4438114-4440614 GCF_029448725.1 Salvelinus fontinalis
TCCTCTCCTCTCGCATACATTTCATTGAATTTGTTTCAGCGATGTTCATTATTTATTATCATTATTTCACTGTACAGTAGACTATGTACCATGACCGAGCAGGATAGGAAACAGGCACCTTACAGTGCAAAAGCTGTGGGAGAATAAGAGGTACCACCTCTGTCCCAAATGGCACCATATTCCCTATATAGTGCACTACTCTTGACAAGAGCTCTATGGGCCCTGGTCAAAAGCAGTGAACTACATAGGGAATAGGGTGCAATTTGGGACAGAGTTGTATGCTAGCTGAACCATAGCTGACTGTAGGGGGAAGGAGTGTGTATGCTAGCTGAACCATAGCTAACTGTAGTTACACCATAGTGGTTTCCCCTGACTGGCCCACAGTAGAGTTACACCATAGTGGATTCCCCTGACTGGCCCACAGTAGAGTTACACCATAGTGGATTCCCCTGACTGGCCCACAGTAGAGTTACACCATAGTGGATTCTCCTGACTGGCCCACAGTAGAGTTACACCATAGTGGATTCCCCTGACTGGCCCACAGTAGAGTTACACCATAGTGGATTCCCCTGACTGGCCCACAGTAGAGTTACACCATAGTGGATTCTCCTGACTGGCCCACAGTAGAGTTACACCATAGTGGATTCCCCTGACTGGCCCACAGTAGAGTTACACCATAGTGGATTCCCCTGACTGGCCCACAGTAGAGTTACACCATAGTGGATTCCCCTGACTAGCCCACAGTAGAGTTACACCATAGTGGATTCCCCTGACTGGCCCACAGTACAGTTACAACATAGTGGATTCCCCTGACTGGCCCACAGTAGAGTTACACCATAGTGGATTCCCCTGACTGGCCCACAGTAGAGTTACACCATAGTGGATTCTCCTGACTGGCCCACAGTGGAACAGATCTTTAAAATGAAGTTGACCTTTAAATAATCCTCTTTCTCTGAATGTGTATAGTGTTTTCCAGTCCAGGGCACCCTACTTCCTTTACAGTGGGGTCAAAAGCAGTGCATTATAAATGGAACAGGGTGCCATTTGTGATGAGAACCAGATGTACTAACGGCCATTACAGTGGATTTAAAGACTGTTATCACTGGGGAGGTAGTGTCCTGTACAGAGTGTACGAGGTGAAAGGGAGAGCATTTAAACCAGACACGTCTCCTTTCCCTTACACTCCAATAGGCTAGTTACTCTCTGGAACGTACAGTAGAGGCCTTGATGGCAGGCCAGAGTTTAATTGAGGAATTCCGTTCCTCAAAAGTGGCATTGGCAATGTCTGTACTTCTCAGTGTATTCTATTCAAAACAACAAGACTTAAAGGGGCAATCAGCAGTTACGACATACATTTTCTTTAAACTGATAAACTAAATGACATGTACCCATTGATTCTTGAATAATATACCTGATACTATACATGCCTCATGAGCTTAGTTCAACTGTCGAACCCCATTAGAAACCAAAATATAAACGTGATTACTCCAATGTTTGACAAAACGTTGTATTTTAAAAAACAAAAACAAACACTGAATAGCCTCAAAACATGGTTAAAATGATAATTGTGATTATCACGGATGACCATCTTGTCTGTGAATTTCAGAGTGGTTCTATTTATCCAGCTGCATCGCTCAGGTTTTCTTCTAACAGAAACAAGGGGAAATAGGACATCACCTTGTTACTGTTTCTACAGATGATTGCAGCTTTTAAAAAACACATAGCTGTTACAGTGAATGAATGAATAAATGGAAGGATTAACAGATGAATTAATTAGTAAATAACCAAAAACACAGTGTGGCCTGTAGACATAATACAACACGATATGAGACTTGTATTGGTCGTTAAAGTCTTACACTTACCGCTCTATACTTCTATTAGATCTACTGTTCTATACTTCTATTAGATCTCTATACTTCTATTAGATCTACTGCTCTATACTTCTATTAGATCTACTGCTCTATACTTCTATTCGATCTACTGCTCTATACTTCTATTAGATCTACTGCTCTATACTTCTATTAGATCTACTGCTCTATACTTCTATTAGATCTACTGCTCTATACTTCTATTAGATCTACTGTTCTATACTTCTATTCGATCTCTATACTTCTATTAGATCTACTGCTCTATACTTCTATTAGATCTACTGTTCTATACTTCTATTAGATCTACTGCTCTATACTTCTATTAGATCTACTGCTCTATACTTCTATTAGATCTACTGCTCTATACTTCTATTAGATATACTGCTCTATACTTCTATTAGATCTACTGCTCTATACTTCTATTAGATCTACTGCTATATACTTCTACTAGATCTACTGCTCTATACTTCTATTAGATCTACTGCTCTATACTTCTATTCGATCTACTGCTCTATACTTCTATTAGATCTACTGCTCTATACTTCTATTAGATCTACTGCTCTATACTTCTATTAGATCTACTGCTCTATACTTCTATTAGATCTACTGCTCTATACTTCTACTAGATCTAC
>NC_074679.1:4445614-4522528 GCF_029448725.1 Salvelinus fontinalis
CTATCACAGTGCCATCCGTTTTGTCAACAAAGCCCCATATACTACCCACCACCGTGACCTGTATGCTCTCGTTGGCTGGCCCTCGCTTCATATTCGTCGCCAAACCCACTGGCTCCAGGTTATGTATAAATCTTTGCTAGGTAAAGCCCCGCCTTCTCAGCTCACTGGTCACCATAGCAGCACCCACTAAAATCACTGAAGCTGGAGACTCATATCTCCCTCTCTAACTTTAAGGACCGGCTGTCAGAGCAGCTCACATATCACTGCATCACTTCACCTGTACATAGCCCATCTGTAAATAGCCCATCCAACTACCTCATCCCCATACTGTCATTTATTTTATTTATTTTGCTCCTTTGCACCCCAGTATCTCTACTTGCACATTCATCTTCTGCACATCTATCACTCCAGTGTTAATTGCTAAATTGTAATTATTTCGCCACTACGGCTTATTTATTGCCTTACCTCCCTTATCCTACCACATTTGTACACACTGTATATAGACTTTGTCTCTATTGTGTTATTGACTGTATGTTTGTTTATTCCATGTGTGAAGGTGAAATATATATATTTTCTTTAAAGATTACTGGACAGACTGCCGTGTTGTTGATTACTGGACAGACTGCCGTGTTGTTGACGTGTTTCTCTGATAGAGCTGGTCTCTGGTCTCTGACTTCAACAGAACACCACTGTCACATATCAGGGACACATGACAGGACAGAGAGATCTCTCTCAGAGAAACATAATTTAAAAAAGAAAAATATATTTTCACCTTTATTTAACCAGGTAGGCTAGTTGAGAACAAGTTCTCATTTACAACTGCGACCTGGCCAAGATAAAGCAAAGCAGTGCGACACAAACAACAACACAGAGTTACACATGGAATAAACAAGCGTACAGTCAATAACAAAATATAAAAAAAATAAAGTCTATAGACAGTGTGTGAAAATGACGTGAGGCGGTAAGGCAATAATAATATATAGGCCATGGTAGCAAAGTAATTACAATTTAGCAAATTAACACTGGAGTGATAGATGAACAGATGATGATGTGCAAGTAGAAATACTGGGGTGCAAAAGAGCAGAAAAGTTAAATAAAAACAATATGGGGATGAGTTCGGTAGATTGGATTGGACGACAACTAATCCTATGACTACTATACAGAACATACTCCTGTAACAAACCGCCATTAGAGGTCCAAGGAGTGAAAGGTACAGTACTTTATATAGGGACAGAAAGCAAAGGGTAGAGTGGAATAGAGACAGACTAGATTGGTATGACCAAGTGTCCCTCTGACAGTACAGTACATTACAGTGTCTGGCTTCAAAGTTGATAGTGGACTTCTCTGAACCTATACATCAATCAATACACCGATCAATGATCGCCTATGAAAAGCCAACTGACATTTACTCCTGAGGTGCTGACCTGTTGCACCCTCGACAACTACTGTGATTATTATTATCTGACCCTGCTGGTCATTTATGAACAATTGAACATCTTGGCCATGTTCTGTTATAATCTCCACCCGGCACAGCCAGAAGAGGACTGGCCACACCTCAGAGCCTGGTTCCTCTCTAGGTTTCTTCCTAGGTTTTAGCCTTTCTAGGGAGTTTTTCCTAGCCACCATGCTTCTACACCTGCATTGCTTGCTGTTTGGGGTTTTAGGCTGGGTTTCTGTACAGCACTTCGAGATATTAGCTGATGTACGAAGGGCTATATAAAATAAATTTGATTTGATTTGATACATTCCTGTGAACGCTGCAGCTCTGCTTCCTTTGCAGTTGTTTACACTCTAAAGAGACAGTGCCACTGTGCACTAAATGGCTGTCTGGTCTACTGTGTTCTAAAATCAACCCGGGAGAAGGAACATGCAAAATGCACAGATGAGACTTACAGAGGAGAGGACGAGAGGAGTTGAGATGGGAGAGGAGAGGAGTGGAGTTGAGATGGGAGAGGAGAGGAGTTGAGACCGGAGAGGAGAGGGGTTGAGACGGGAGAGGAGAGGAGACAGGAGAGGAGAGGGGTTGAGACGGGAGAGGAGAGGAGTTGAGATGGGAGAGGAGAGGGGTTGAGACGGGAGAGGAGAGGAGTGGAGTTGAGACGGGAGAGGAGAGGAGTGGAGTTGAGACGGGAGAGGAGAGGAGACGGGAGAGGACAGGAGTGGAGTTGAGACGGGAGAGGAGAGGAGACGGGAGAGGAGAGGAGTTGAGACGGGAGAGGAGAGGAGACGGGAGAGGAGTGGAGTGGAGTTGAGACGGAAGAGGAGAGGAGACGGGAGAAGAGAGGAGTTGAGACGGGAGAGGAGAGGAGACGGGAGAGGAGTTGAGACGGGAGAGGAGTTGAGACGGGAGAGGAGTGGAGTGGAGTTGAGATGGTAGAGGAGAGGAGTTGAGACGGGAGAGGAGAGGACACGGGAGAGGAGTGGAGTTGAGACGGGAGAGGAGAGGAGACGGGAGAGGAGAGGAGTGGAGTTGAGACGGGAGAGGAGAGGAGACGGGAGAGGAGTTGAGACGGGAGAGGAGAGGAGGCGGGAGAGGAGTTGAGACGGGAGAGGGGTTGAGACGGGAGAGGAGTGGAGTTGAGTTGAGATGGGAGAGGAGAGGAGTTGAGACGGGAGAAGAGAGGACACGGGAGAGGAGAGGAGTTGAGACGGGAGAGGAGAGGAGAGGAGTTGAGACGGGAGAGGAGAGGACACGGGAGAGGAGAGGAGTTGAGACGGGAGAGGAGTTGAGACGGGAGAGGAGTTGAGACGGGAGAGGAGTGGAGTGGAGTTGAGATGGGAGAGGAGAGGAGTTGAGACGGGAGAGGAGAGGAGAGGAGTTGAGACGGGAGAGGAGAGGAGACGGGAGAGGAGAGGAAAGAGGCCTGGACTCTAGACCCTGGCTGCCTCGATGGCACAGTGCGGTCGGGGCGGTCTGAGAGGTGATCGATTCCTCTCAGACCATGTAATCACCATGATGACATTCTGTTGAGAGTCTCCAGTCTCCAGAGTCTCCAGTCTCCAGAGTCTCTAGCGTCTTAATTTAGATGCCCAAACCATCTCTCTCTTTCTCTCAAATCCATTTTCAATTTAAGGGGCTTTATTGGCATGGGATTACATTGCCAAAGCAAGTGAAATAGATAATAAACAAAAGTGAAAAAAATTATAAAATGAACAGTAAACATTACACTCACAAAAGTTCCAAAAGAATAAAGACATTTCAAATGTCATATTGTGTCTATAAACAGTGTTGTAACGATGTGCAAATAGTTCAAGTACAAAAGGGAAAATAAATAACCATAAATATGGGTTGTATTTACAATGGTGTTTGTTATTCCCTTTTCTTGTGGCAACAGGTCACAAATATTACTGCTGCGATTGCACACTGTGGTATTTCCCCCAATAGATTTGGGAGTGGTCACAAATATTGCTGGCATTCTCTCAACCAGCTTCATGAGATAGTCACCTGGAATGCATTTCAACTAATAGGTGTGCCTTCTTAAAAGTGAATTTGAGTAATTTCTTATTCTTTATTACCATGTAATGCAGTGCTTTCCTTCCTTCTTTACCTCAATGCGTGACCATGTAATGCAGTGCTTTCCTTCCTTCTTTACCTCAATGCGTGACCATGTAATGCAGTGCTTTCCTTCCTTCTTTACCTCAATGCGTGGCCATGTAATGCAGTGCTTTCCTTCCTTCTTTACCTCAATGCGTGGCCATGTAATGCAGTGCTTTCCTTCCTTCTTTACCTCAATGCGTGACCATGTAATGCTGTGCTTTCCTTCCTTCTTTACCTCAATGCGTGGCCATGTAATGCAGTGCTTTCCTTTATTCTTTACCTCAATGCGTGACCATGTAATGCAGTGCTTTCCTTCCTTCTTTACCTCCGTGAGTGACCATGTAATCTCTCTCCCTCAGCCCTGGGTCCTCTCCTCCTCTGTTTCCTTTCTTTCATCCAGTGATCCCCTCCTTTCCTTCCCTGTTCCCTCCCTCCTCTTCTCCTCCTCTCCGTTGTTCCTCCAGTGTTGTGAACACGGTGTGACAGTGCCAGGGAGGAGAGTGGGCTGCTGCCTTAATCAGGTGCAGCAGAGGGAATCCTGGGAAGGGAAGAGACCCTCTCCTCTCCCATCAAACCAGACACACAGCATAATTTTTGCTCTTTTCCCTTTGTCTAGTTTTCTCTTTCTCTCTCTCTCCCTACCTCTTCCCCATTCTCTCTTCCTCTCTCTCTCTCTCTTCCCCTCTCTCTCTCCCCACCTCTTCCCCATTCTCTCTTCCTCTCTCTCTCCCCACCTCTTCCCCAATCTCTCTTCCTCTCTCTCTCTCTTCCTCTCTCTCTCTCCCTACCTCTTCCCCATTCTCTCTTTCTCTCTTCATCTCTCTCTCTCTCTCTCCCCACCTCTTCCCCATTCTCTCTTCCTCTCTCTCTCGCTCTTCCTCTCTCTCTCTCCCCACCTCTTCCCCATTCTCTCTTTCTCTCTTCATCTCTCTCTCTCTCTCCCCACCTCTTCCCCATTCTCTCTTCCTCTCTCTCTCTCCCCACCTCTTCCCCATTCTCTCTTCCTCTCTCTCTCTCCCCACCTCTTCCCCATTCTCTCTTTCTCTCTTCATCTCTCTCTCTCTCTCCCCACCTCTTCCCCATTCTCTCTTTCTCTCGTCCTCTCTCTCTCTCTCTCCCCACCTCTTCCCCATTCTCTCTTCCTCTCTCTCTCTCTCTCTCTTCCTCTCTCTCTCTCCCCACCTCTTCCCCATTCTCTCTTTCTCTCTTCATCTCTCTCTCTCTCTCTCTCTCCCCACCTCTTCCCCATTCTCTCTTCCTCTCTCTCTCTCTCTCTCTTCCTCTCTCTCTCTCCCCACCTCTTCCCCATTCTCTCTTTCTCTCGTCCTCTCTCTCTCTCTCTCCCCACCTCTTCCCCATTCTCTCTTCCTCTCTCTCTCTCCCTACCTCTTCCCCATTCTCTCTCTCTCTCCCCACCTCTTCCCCATTCTCTCTTTCTCTCTTCCTCTCTCTCTCTCTCTCTCCCCACCTCTTCCCCATTCTCTCTTTCTCTCTTCCTCTCTCTCTCTCTCCCCACCTCTTCCCCATTCTCTCTTCCTCTCTCTCTCTCCCTACCTCTTCCCCATTCTCTCTCTCTCTCCCCACCTCTTCCCCATTCTCTCTTTCTCTCCCTCCCTCTCTCTCCAGGCCGTCTGTATGCCTCACACCCCCAGTCAGCAGCCAACCCTCCTGACAGCCTCGGCTTTTCATTTCGTTTACCCCCCCCATCATTATTTCTTCTTATTTTTTTCTTTCTGTCGTTATTGATGGTGTGTTTTGGATGTTGCCCTGATTTCCCAGTGCCGTTCCACCTTAACTGTGTCCCGAACGACATCCTATTGCCTATACAGTGCACTACTGTTGACCAGGGCTCTACACCTGTTCTTCCCCGTCCCCAGGGGTGCTCTGGTAAACACAGAGGTGGGGCTAGGGGAGGGAGGGGAGGGATAAAGGGAGAGAGGGAAAGAGGGTCTGGGAGTGGAATTGACAGGGAGGGAGGGATGGATGAAGGGATTGAGAGGGAGGGAGGGAGTGAGTGACAGAGGTAGGGAGGAGGAAGGGACAGCGTTAGGGAGGGAGGGAATCAGCAGGTGACAGAGCTCTAGGAAACACAGAGGAAGCATGAGCGCAGGTTGTGTGGGAGGGGTGGAACACATTCAATGTGCCTGATAGATGAACCTCCATTAGGAGGAGAGAGAGAGGAAGTGAGGGAGCTGGAATGTGAACCAACAACAAAAATCTAAATGGGGTTTCCTGTCTACTGAGCCAGCTGCTACTGTTAAACTCCTGTTCTCTAATTCTTTCTGTCCACTTTCTTCTCACCTGTACCTCCCTCCCCTCCTCCTCCCCCTAATCCCTTCTCTCTCTTCCACCTCCTCTTCCCTCTTCCCTCTTCCTCTCTACTTTCTCCTCCTCCCGCTTCACTCCTCCTCTTCCCGCTTCGCTCCTCCTCTTCCCTCCTCCTCCTCATTTTCCCTCCTCCCTCCCCTCCCTCTTCCCCCCTCCTCCGCATCATCTTCCCTTTTCCTCCCTCTTCCTCCTCCTCCCTCCTCTTCCCTCCTCCTCCCTCTTCCCTTTTCCTCCCTCCTCCTCCTCCCTCCTCTTCCCTCCTCCTCTTCCTTCCTCCTCTTCCCTCCTCCTCCCTGTCCCTCTTCCTCTTCCATTTTCCTCTCTCTTCCTTCTCTTCCCCTTTCCTCCATGTTCCCTCCTCCTCCTCCCTCCTCGTCCCTCCTCCTCCCCATTCCCTCCTCCTCCTCCCTCCCCTCCTCCCTCTTCCCTCCCCTTCCTTCCTCCTCCCAGTCTGGCAGGGAAGAACACTATATCAGCTTAGCCTGCTTATAGTGACTATCATTACCACGCTAAGACATGTAGGCTACCAGGCAGCGTCACGCTAAGTCATGTAGGCTACCAGGCAGCTTCACGCTAAGTCATGTAGGCTACCAGGCAGCGTCACGCTAAGTCATGTAGGCTACCAGGCAGCTTCACGCTAAGTCATGTAGGCTACCAGGCAGCGTCACGCTAAGTCATGTAGGCTACGAGGCAGCTTCACGCTAAGTCATGTAGGCTACCAGGCAGCTTCACGCTAAGTCATGTAGGCTACCAGGCAGCTTCACGCAAAGTCATGTAGGCTACCAGGCAGCTTCACGCTAAGACATGTAGGCTACCAGGCAGCTTCACGCTAAGACATGTAGGCTACCAGGCAGCTTCACGCTAAGACATGTAGGCTACCAGGCAGCTTCACGCTAAGATATGTACGCTACCAGGCATCGTCACGCTAAGACATGTAGGCTACCAGGCAGCTTCACGCTAAGACATGTAAGCTACCAGGCAGCTTCACGCTAAGTCATGTAGGCTACCAGGCAGCTTCACGCTAAGACATGTAGGCTACCAGGCAGCTTCACGCTAAGTCATGTAGGCTACCAGGCAGCTTCACGCTAAGACATGTAGGCTACCAGGCAGCTTCACGCTAAGACATGTAGGCTACCAGGCAGCTTCATGCTAAGATATGTACGCTACCAGGCATCGTCACGCTAAGACATGTAGGCTACCAGGCAGCTTCACGCTAAGACATGTAAGCTACCAGGCAGCGTCACGCTAAGACATGTAGGCTACCAGGCAGCTTCACGCTAAGACATGTAGGCTACCAGGCAGCGTCACGCTAAGTCATGTAGACAACCAGGCAGCGTCACGCTAAGACATGTAGGCTACCAGGCAGCGTTACGCTAAGACATGTAGGCTACCAGGCAGCTTCACGCTAAGACATGTAGGCTACCAGGCAGCGTTACGCTAAGACATGTAGGCTACCAGGCAGCTTCACGCTAAGACATGTAGGCTACCAGGCAGCGTCACGCTAAGGCATGTAGGCTACCAGGCAGCGTCACGCTAAGACATGTAGGCTACCAGGCAGCTTCACGCTAAGACATGTAGGCTACCAGGCAGCTTCACGCTAAGACATGTAGGCTACCAGGCAGCTTCACGCTAAGACATGTAGGCTACCAGGCAGCGTTACGCTAAGACATGTAGACTACCAGGCAGCTTCACGCTAAGACATGTAGGCTACCAGGCAGCGTCACACTAAGACATGTAGGCTACCAGGCAGCTTCACGCTAAGACATTGCTAATGGCGGACATCTTAGCATGTCTTCAACGAGGATCCCGTAATCGGTTCTGGGGGTGTTTGTCCTTCCAACAAGCTTTCACAATAGCACTGCTCTATAACAGGGGCAGAGCCGCGCCGGGAAAAAAAACGCATGGCGAGACAGCATTTTGCCCCAGTAGCGTTGGGCGTCACCACACCACTTTCAAAGCAGCAGGAAACCGAACCCGTTTATCGGATATATTCATTAGTTCACGTCATTTATTTATTTTTGCACCAGAAAAGAAAGCAGGTGTTTCTGATTGGACAAGTTGACAAAAGGACCATTTTATTTTATGTCCACTGCTGATTATTCACCAATATTTCCTAAAATTATTTTTAAAAAGACAAAATCCGCCACAGAGCAGTCTAAACAGACAATATGAGCATGTGTGGCTGTGTGGCTAATGCAGAAAGAGAATATTGATGGATTCCAGCACCACCACAACTTTCACAAATACAGTCGTGGCCAAAAGTTTTGAGAATGACACAAATATTCATTTTCACAAAGTTTTCTGCTTCAGTGTCTTTAGATATTTTTGTCAGATGTTACTATGGAATACTGAAGTATATTTACAAGCATTTCATAAGTGTCAAAGGCTTAAAATTAATATTTGTGTCATTCTCAAAAACTTTTTGGCCATAGCTGTACAGAGACAGGCAGCCATTATGGTGTCAGTATTGTTTTGATTAGCTAGTGCACAGTGACACCTACTGACATGTACTGGTAATGCAGGTTTGGTTAGAATAGAGTGCATTATAGATTGAGTGACATTCAATAAAATCTACTTCATGAAATAGGGGGATATTATTTTCAATTAAAATGTTGAAAGTAGTTGATTTACTGACTGAATATATGATTTTTTTTTTTTACAGCCAATGAGTTCTACAATGAGCAACAAAAACTCTGGTGGGCCAGATGGAGACTAGGACAACAACACAAGTAGAGTTGGTTAGGCTACTTTCTAAATGTAATCCATTACAGTTACAAGTTACCGGACCGAAATTGTAATCAGTAAAGTAACTTTTGGATTACCCAAACTCAGTAACAGAATCTGATTACATTCAGTTACTTTTAGATTAAGAGGCATTAGAAGAAGACATAAATGTATGTTACCAATTGAACGACATCTATTGCAGGATAAATCCATGTTAACCTTTCTGGGCTAGGGGGCAGTATTTTGAAGTTTGGATGACAAACGTGACCTAAGTAAACTGCCTGTTACTCAGGCCCAGACGCTAGGATATGCATATATTTGGCACTCTGCAAATTCAACGGATGTTGTCGAGGTGGGTCGCTAGCTAATGTGTTACATGTAACCCTGTCTTGTTACAGTCTACTGTCTATAGTGTTACATGTAACCCTGTCTTGTTACAGTCTATAGTGTTACATGTAACCCTGCCTTGTTACAGTCTACTGTCTGTAGTGTTACATGTAACCCTGCCTTGTTACAGTCTACTGTCTATAGTGTTACATGTAACCCTGTCTTGTTACAGTCTACTGTCTATACATGCAACCCTGCCTTACATAAAGCTGACGGAATTAATAATTCCAGAATAGCATTGTAATCAGATGAACACAACATAGGTTTTATGACATAACATGTAAAGACTTTTCTACAGTGAAACCTGTCTGTCTTTTTGATTTCACTCCATACACACTTCTAACATTGTGTATAAAGTGAAAATCATATTTAAGACATTGTAACCATTGTTTGCATAACTACAGTAGTTCACTAAACTACAGAGGATGTTGTCCAGCCCTGCTACAGTAGTTCACTAAACTACAGAGGATATTGTCCAGCCCTGCTACAGTAGTTCACTAAACTACAGAGGATATTGTCCAGCCCTGCTACAGTAGTTCACTAAACTACATGGGATGTTGTCCAGCCCTGCTACAGTAGTTCACTAAACTACAGAGGATGTTGTCCAGCCCTGCTACAGTAGTTCACTAAACTACAGAGTATGTTGTCCAGCCCTGCTACAGTAGTTCACTAAACTACAGAGGATGTTGTCCAGCCCTGCTACAGTAGTTCACTAAACTACAGAGTATGTTGTCCAGCCCTGCTACAGTAGTTCACTAAACTACAGAGGATGTTGTCCAGCCCTGCTACAGTAGTTCACTAAACTACAGAGTATGTTGTCCAGCCCTGCTACAGTAGTTCACTAAACTACAGAGCATGTTGTCCAGCCCTGCTACAGTAGTTCACTAAACTACAGAGCATGTTGTCCAGCCCTGCTACAGTAGTTCACTAAACTACAGAGCATGTTGTCCAGCCCTGCTACAGTAGTTCACTAAACTACAGAGGATGTTGTCCAGCCCTGCTACAGTAGTTCACTAAACTACAGAGGATGTTGTCCAGCCCTGCTACAGTAGTTCACTGAACTACAGAGCATGTTGTCCAGCCCTGCTACAGTAGTTCACTGAACTACAGAGGATATTGTCCAGCCCTGCTACAGTAGTTCACTAAACTACAGAGGATGTTGTCCAGCCCGGCTACTGTAGTTCACTAAACTACAGAGGATGTTGTCCAGCCCTGCTACAGTAATTCACTAAACTACAGAGTATGTTGTCCAGCCCTGCTACAGTAGTTCACTAAACTACAGAGTATGTTGTCCACCCCTGCTACAGTAGTTCACTAAACTACAGAGCATGTTGTCCAGCCCTGCTACAGTAGTTCACTAAACTACAGAGTATGTTGTCCACCCCTGCTACAGTAGTTCACTAAACTACAGAGTATGTTGTCCACCCCTGCTACAGTAGTTCACTAAACTACAGAGCATGTTGTCCAGCCCTGCTACAGTAGTTCACTAAACTACAGAGGATGTTGTCCAGCCCTGCTACAGTAGTTCACTAAACTACAGAGTATGTTGTCCAGCCCCGCTGCAGTAGTTCACTAAACTACAGAGCATGTTGTCCACCCCTGCTACAGTAGTTCACTAAACTACAGAGCATGTTGTCCAGCCCTGCTACAGTAGTTCACTAAACTACAGAGGATGTTGTCCAGCCCTGCTACAGTAGTTCACTAAACTACAGAGTATGTTGTCCAGCCCCGCTGCAGTAGTTCACTAAACTACAGAGGATGTTGTCCAGCCCTGCTACAGTAGTTCACTAAACTACAGAGTATGTTGTCCAGCCCTGCTACAGTAGTTCACTAAACTACAGAGGATGTTGTCCAGCCCTGCTACAGTAGTTCACTAAACTACAGAGGATGTTGTCCAGCCCTGCTACAGTAGTTCACTAAACTACAGAGCATGTTGTCCAGCCCTGCTACAGTAGTTCACTAAACTACAGAGCATGTTGTCCAGCCCTGCTACAGTAGTTCACTAAACTACAGAGCATGTTGTCCAGCCCTGCTACAGTAGTTCACTAAACTACAGAGGATGTTGTCCAGCGCTGCTACAGTAGTTCACTAAACTACAGAGGATGTTGTCCAGCCCTGCTATCGTAGTTCACTAAGCTACAGAGGATATTGTCCACCCCTGCTACAGTAGTTCACTAAACTACAGAGGATGTTGTCCAGCCCTGCTACAGTAGTTCACTGAACTACAGAGCATGTTGTCCAGCGCTGCTACAGTAGTTCACTGAACTACAGAGGATATTGTCCAGCCCTGCTACAGTAGTTCACTAAACTACAGAGGATGTTGTCCAGCCCTGCTACAGTATTTCACTAAACTACAGAGGATGTTGTCCAGCCCTGCTATAGTAGTTCACTAAACTACAGAGCATGTTGTCCAGCCCTGCTACAGTAGTTCACTAAACTACAGAGGATGTTGTCCAGCCCTGCTATAGTAGTTCACTAAACTACAGAGCATGTTGTCCAGCTCTGCTACAGTAGTTCACTAAACTACAGAGCATGTTGTCCAGCCCTGCTACAGTAGTTCACTAAACTACAGAGGATGTTGTCCAGCCCTGCTACAGTAGTTCACTAAACTACAGAGGATGTTGTCCATTGAAATTGTTGTCTCCGGCTCTTTTGATATCAGATTCACAGGGTTTGTGTTAGTTTAACGGGTTTCATGCACCTTAGACTAGGAGTGTTTACAATTCACACCCCAGCCCTATAGTCACAGCACTGATGAAAAGGGAAGCTATCTATATTAATTAAAATGTTGTCATAGCCTACGAGTAGGACCCAGAGGTTTACCTGACCAGGTCATCAGGAAAAACTCCAGGCCCCAGAAAAGACACACACTAATTTTGCCACAACAATTTTTTATTTATTTAACCTTTATTTAACTAGGCAAGTCAGTTAAGAACAAATTCTTATTTTCAATGACGGCCTAGGAACAGTGGGTTATCTACCTTGTTCAGGGGCAGAACAACAGATTTGTACCTTGGGGATTTGAATTTGTAACCTTTCATTTACTAGTCCAATGCTCTAACCACTACGCTACGCTGCCGCCCCACCACCTTTTGAACATGTGGTGCCAACACTGACCAGGGATATTCAACTCTGACCCAACGAGGTCCGGAATACTGCTGGTTTTCTGTTCTACATGATCATTCATTTCACCCACCTGGTGTCGCAGGTGTAAATAAGTCCCTGATTAGAGGGCAACAATGGAGAGAAAACAAGCCGTGGAACTGTCTTTGAGGTCCAGATTTGAGTTGGAGGGCCATATACTGAAAACATACCTTCAGTACCAGAAAATACACTATCAAGCGAGGTAATGAAGCTATTTTTATCTACACTAAAACATGGTGGAAACAGGAGAAGAAGAGACAGCGACAACTCCAGATCACACGTAAAGACAACAGAATACTGCTGTTTCAACATGATGGAACCAGGAGAAGAAGAGACAGAGACAGAGACAGAGACAGAGACAGAGACAGAGACAACAGAATACTGCTGTTTCAACATGGTGGAACCAGGAGAAGAAGAGACAGAGACAGAGACAGAGACAGAGACAGAGACAGAGACAACAGAATACTGCTGTTTCAACATGGTGGAACCAGGAGAAGAAGAGACAGAGACAGAGACAGAGACAGAGACAGAGACGACACCAGATCACACGTAAAGACAACAGAATACTGCTGTTTCTTCATTTTCACCTCAATGAGTCTCTCCCACATGCTGTTCTGTCAGATCAGATATAGGATCGAGCACTTGATCTAAAGCTAGTTCGGAAGCTTCCATCACGCCTGCGGGCTGCGGCTGTGACGTCAACATAGCCTTCTTACTGCAATACTGCACATATACATAATGTCTGAACAGGGCACCACCGTTATTCACTGACCAGTACTCCTCTCCCCCAATCCCCATGCCCAGTACTCCTCTCCTCTCCCCACCCCTCCTCGTCTCCTCTCCTCCATCCCTCCTCTCCCCAACTGCACAGCATGCCTACACAGCAACTTTCCTGTTACAATCGTCAATATGCATGTCCGCTCGTCCAAGCATGGAGAAATCGAGGGAGAGAAACAGGAGAGAGAAGGAGGAGAGAGATGGAGAGAGGGAGAAATGGTGAGAGATAGAGATGGAGAAAGGAAGAGGGGGAGAGAGGATGACAAGAGAAGAGGGGGAGAGGAGGGAAGAGGGGCAAAGGAGGATGAGAAGAGGAGGGAAGAGGGGGAGGAGGATGAGGAGAGGAGGGAAGAGGGGAGGAGGATGAGGAGAGGAGGGAAGAGGGGAGGAGGATGAGGAGAGGAGGGAAGAGGGGAGGAGGATGAGGAGAGGAGGGAAGAGGGGAGGAGGATGAGGAGAGGAGGGAAGAGGGGGAGGAGGATGAGGAGAGGAGGGAAGAGGGGAGGAGGATGAGGAGAGGAGGGAAGAGGGGGAGGAGGATGAGGAGAGGAGGGAAGAGGGGAGGAGGATGAGGAGAGGAGGGAAGAGGGGAGGAGAGGAGGGAAGAGGGGAGGAGAGGAGGGAAGAGGGGAGGAGGATGAGGAGAGGAGGGAAGAGGGGGAGGAGGATGAGGAGAGGAGGGAAGAGGGGAGGAGGATGAGGAGAGGAGGGAAGAGGGGAGGAGGATGAGGAGAGGAGGGAAGAGGGGGAGGAGGATGAGGAGAGGAGGGAAGAGGGGGAGGAGGATGAGGAGAGGAGGGAAGAGGGGAGGAGGATGAGGAGAGGAGGGAAGAGGGGAGGAGGATGAGGAGAGGAGGGAAGAGGGGAGGAGGATGAGGAGGGAAGAGGGGAGGAGGATGAGGAGGGAAGAGGGGAGGAGGATGAGGAGAGGAGGGAAGAGGGGAGGAGGATGAGGAGAGGAGGGAAGAGGGGAGGAGGATGAGGAGAGGAGGGAAGAGGGGGAGGAGGATGAGGAGAGGAGGGAAGAGGGGAGGAGGATGAGGAGAGGAGGGAAGAGGGGGAGGAGGATGAGGAGAGGAGGGAAGAGGGGGAGGAGGATGAGGAGAGGAGGGAAGAGGGGAGGAGGATGAGGAGAGGAGGGAAGAGGGGAGGAGGATGAGGAGAGGAGGGAAGAGGGGAGGAGGATGAGGAGAGGAGGGAAGAGGGGAGGAGGATGAGGAGAGGAGGGAAGAGGGGGAGGAGGATGAGGAGAGGAGGGAAGAGGGGAGGAGGATGAGGAGAGGAGGGAAGAGGGGAGGAGGATGAGGAGAGGATGGAAGAGGGGAGGAGGATGAGGAGGGAAGAGGGGAGGAGGATGAGGAGAGGATGGAAGAGGGGAGGAGGATGAGGAGAGGAGGGAAGAGGGGGAGGAGGATGAGGAGAGGAGGGAAGAGGGGAGGAGGATGAGGAGAGGAGGGAAGAGGGGAGGAGGATGAGGAGGGAAGAGGGGAGGAGGATGAGGAGAGGATGGAAGAGGGGAGGAGGATGAGGAGAGGAGGGAAGAGGGGGAGGAGGATGAGGAGAGGAGGGAAGAGGGGAGGAGGATGAGGAGAGGATGGAAGAGGGGAGGAGGATGAGGAGGGAAGAGGGGAGGAGGATGAGGAGAGGAGGGAAGAGGGGGAGGAGAGGAGGGAAGAGGGGAGGAGGATGAGGAGAGGATGGAAGAGGGGGAGAAATTAAGGGAATTATTAATAGTTCATTTGAGTGAGGAGATATGAATGAATATTTACTGAGTCTCTCATTCTCTCTGTCTCTCTCTCATCTCTCTCGCCCATCTCTCTCTCTTTCATCTCTCTCTCTCTCTTGCACACACACACAGCTGAATAAACACATTGGAAACAAACATAGGCTGAGTCCCAGATGGAACACTATTCCCTATTTGTCACACTACTCGACCCCTGGAAACTCAATCTACCCTACACAGAAACAAGACCACGTATCTTTGGTTGACTGGTCCTGACTCAGAACTATGAATGGAGAGAGGTACAGGCCAATAAGAACATGTAAAAGGTAACATTTATGTAAGGATATATTTAGTCCACTACCACCGAATGGAAACTAGGCTTGGGCAGTCTCCAGATTTTCATATAGTCATCTTTGTCCTTCTCTCAAATCACATCAAATCATATTTTATTGGTCACATACACATGGTTAGCAGATGTTAATGAGAGAGTAGCCGAAATGATTGTGCGTCTAGGTCCGACAGTGCAGTAATATCTAACAAGTAATCTAACAAATTCACAACAACTACCTTATACAGACAAGTGTAAAGGGATGAATAAGAATATGTACATATAAATATATGGATGAGCGATGGCTGAGCGGCATAGGCAAGTTGCAGTAGATGGTATATGCAGTAAAAAGTGGCGTTATATAAAGTGACTAGTGATACCTTTATTAAATCCATTTATTAAAGTGGCCAGAGATTTGAGTCTGTATTTGGTAAAAGCCACTCCGTGCTAGTGATGGCTGTTTAACAGTCTGATGGCCTTGAGATAGAAGCTGTTTTTCAGTCTCTCGGTTCCTGCTTTGATGCACCTGTACTGACCTCGCCTTCTGGATGATAGTGGGGTGAACAGGCAGTGATGCACCTGTACTGACCTCACCTTCTGGATGATAGAGGGGTGAACAGGCAGTGATGCACCTGTACTGACCTCTCCTTCTGGATGATAGAGGGGTGAACAGGCAGTGATGCACCTGTACTGACCTCACCTTCTGGATGATAGAGGGGTGAACAGGCAGTGATGCACCTGTACTGACCTCTCCTTCTGGATGATAGAGGGGTGAACAGGCAGTGATGCACCTGTACTGACCTCTCCTTCTGGATGATAGAGGGGTGAACAGGCAGTGATGCACCTGTACTGACCTCACCTTCTGGATGATAGAGGGGTGAACAGGCAGTGATGCACCTGTACTGACCTCTCCTTCTGGATGATAGAGGGGTGAACAGGCAGTGATGCACCTGTACTGACCTCACCTTCTGGATGATAGCGGGGTGAACAGGCAGTGATGCACCTGTACTGACCTCTCCTTCTGGATGATAGAGGGGTGAACAGGCAGTGATGCACCTGTACTGACCTCTCCTTCTGGATGATAGCGGGGTGAACAGGCAGTGATGCACCTGTACTGACCTCTCCTTCTGGATGATAGAGGGGTGAACAGGTAGTGATGCACCTGTACTGACCTCTCCTTCTGGATGATAGCGGGGTGAACAGGCAGTGATGCACCTGTACTGACCTCTCCTTCTGGATGATAGCGGGGTGAACAGGCAGTGATGCACCTGTACTGACCTCTCCTTCTGGATGATAGAGGGGTGAACAGGTAGTGATGCACCTGTACTGACCTCTCCTTCTGGATGATAGAGGGGTGAACAGGCAGTGATGCACCTGTACTGACCTCGCCTTCTGGATGATAGAGGGGTGAACAGGCAGTGATGCACCTGTACTGACCTCATAGAGGGGTGAACAGGTAGTGATGCACCTGTACAGACCTCTCCTTCTGGATGATAGAGGGGTGAACAGGTAGTGATGCACCTGTACTGACCTCTCCTTCTGGATGATAGCAGGGTGAACAGGCAGTGGCTCGGGTGGTTGAATTGATTGAATTGGCGCTGCTGCGCCTTCTTCACGACGCTGTCTGTGTGGGTGGACCATTTCAGTTTGTCCGTGATGTGTACGCCAAGGAACTTAAAACTTTCCACCTTCTCCACTACTGTCCCGTCGATGTGGATAGGGGGGTGCTCCCTCTGCTGTTTCCTCAAGTCCACGATCATCTCCTTTGTCTTGTTGACATTGAGTGTGAGGTTATTTTCCTGACACCACACTCCGAGGGCCCTCACCTCCTCCCTGTAGGCCGTCTCGTCGTTGTTGGTAATCAGGCCTACTCCTGTTGTGTCGTCTGCAAACTTGATGATTGAGTTGGAGGCGTGCATGGCCACGCAGTCGTGGGTGAACAGGGAGTACAGGAGAGGACTGAGCACGCACCCTTGTGGGGCCCCAGTGTTGAGGATCAGCGGGGTGGAGATGTTGTTTCCTACCTTTACCACCTGGGGGCGGCCCATCAGGAAGTCCAGGACCCAGTTGCACAGGGCGGGGTCGAGACCCAGGGTCTCGAGCTTAATGATGAGCTTTGAGGGTACTATGGTGTTAAATGCTGAGCTGTAGTCAATGAACAGTATTCTTACATAGGTATTCCTCTTGTCCAGATATGATATCCCAGGATTTACGGTACCCACCGCCTTAGTACACAAGTGAGCGCAAAACCAACCCCTCTGCAAAAAAGCTCCGTATTACAAGAAAACGAAGAAAATGTGCACAATCAATAGCATATTTCTATCTAAACATGCTAATGAGCGCAAATGTAAATAAACTAATTACAAAGACAGGCAATCCAGCTTATAAAGTTATACATACACTACATGACCAAAAGTATGTGGACACCTGCTCATCGAACATCTCATTCTAAAGACATGGGCATTAATATGGAGTTGGTCCCAGATTTGCTGATTTAACAGCCTCCACTCTTCTGGGGAACATTTTTTGAGGGACTTGCTTCCATTCAGCCACAAGAGCATTAGTGAGGTTGGGCATTGATGTTGGGCGATTAGGCCTGGCTCACAGTTGGTGTTCCAATTCATCCCAAAGGTGTTCGATGGGGTTGAGGTCAGGGCTCTGTGCAGGCCAGTCAAGTTCTTCCACATCGATCTCGACAAACCATTTCTGTATGGACCTCGCTTTGTGCAAAGGGGCCAGAGCCTGGCGGCCCTATATACGCTCACTACCCAAGTTGCGTAGGGCCCCGCAAATAACGCAAGGGCCCTGCCTCCCCCTCGTGTCAAAGCGAGTGTCAACGTTTACAACTTGGATGACAGGACGAAGCGGAACTATCCTTCTGGTCACGAAAACAGAAGGAAAAAAACACAATGAGAGTGAATTGCGGGAACAGCAATCAGGTAAACTTGTCTTCTCTCCTCTCCAAGTTTGATGTCAGCAAATAACAGTTAAGTTGATGTGCTGTAGCTGGGCAGTGCATCTCTCTCTAGTCTGTCTGTCTTGCTAACCTAGCTGGGCAGTGCATCTCTCTCTCTAGTCTGTCTGTCTTGCTAACCTAGCTGGGCAGTGCATCTCTCTCTAGTCTGTCTGTCTTGCTAACCTAGCTGGGCAGTGCATCTCTCTCTCTAGTCTGTCTGTCTTGCTAACCTAGCTGGGCAGTGCATCTCTCTCTAGTCTGTCTGTCTTGCTAACCTAGCTGGGCAGTGTATCTCTTGGTCTGTCTGTCTTGCTAACCTAGCTGGGCAGTGCATCTCTTGGTCTGTCTGTGTCTTGCTAACCTAGCTGGGCAGTGCATCTCTTGGTCTGTCTTGCTAACCTAGCTGGATAGTGCATCTCTTGGTCTGTCTTGCTAACCTAGCTGGGCAGTGCATCTCTTGGTCTGTCTTGCTAACCTAGCTGGGCAGTGTATCTCTTGGTCTGTCTGTCTTGCTAACCTAGCTGGGCAGTGCATCTCTTGGTCTGTCTTGCTAACCTAGCTGGGCAGTGCATCTCTTGGTCTGTCTGTGTCTTGCTAACCTAGCTGGGCAGTGCATCTCTTGGTCTGTCTGTCTTACTAACCTAGCTGGGCAGTGCATCTCTTGGTCTGTCTGTCTGTCTTGCTAACCTAGCTGGGCAGTGCATCTCTTGGTCTGTCTTGCTAACCTAGCTGGGCAGTGCATCTCTTGGTCTGTCTTGCTAACCTAGCTGGGCAGTGCATCTCTTGGTCTGTCTGTGTCTTGCTAACCTAGCTGGGCAGTGTATCTCTTGGTCTGTCTGTCTTGCTAACCTAGCTGGGCAGTGCATCTCTTGGTCTGTCTGTCTTGCTAACCTAGCTGGGCAGTGCATCTCTTGGTCTGTCTGTCTTGCTAACCTAGCTGGGCAGTGCATCTCTTGGTCTGTCTGTCTTGCTAACCTAGCTGGGCAGTGCATCTCTCTCTAGTCTGTCTGTCTTGCTAACCTAGCTGGGCAGTGTATCTCTTGGTCTGTCTGTCTTGCTAACCTAGCTGGGCAGTGCATCTCTTGGTCTGTCTGTGTCTTGCTAACCTATCTGGGCAGTGCATCTCTTGGTCTGTCTTGCTAACCTAACTGGGCAGTGTATCTCTTGGTCTGTCTGTCTGTCTTGCTAACCTAGCTGGGCAGTGCATCTCTTGGTCTGTCTTGCTAACCTAGCTGGGCAGTGCATCTCTTGGTCTGTCTTGCTAACCTAGCTGGGCAGTGTATCTCTTGGTCTGTCTGTCTTGCTAACCTAGCTGGGCAGTGCATCTCTTGGTCTGTCTGTCTTGCTAACCTAGCTGGGCAGTGCATCTCTTGGTCTGTCTGTCTGTCTTGCTAACCAAGCTGGGCAGTGCATCTCTTGGTCTGTCTGTCTGTCTTGCTAACCTAGCTGGGCAGTGTATCTCTTGGTCTGTCTTGCTAACCTAGCTGGGCAGTGTATCTCTTGGTCTGTCTTGCTAACCTAGCTGGGCAGTGCATATCTTGGTCTGTCTGTCTGTCTTGCTAACCTAGCTGGGCAGTGCATCTCTTGGTCTGTCTTGCTAACCTAGCTGGGCAGTGCATCTCTTGGTCTGTCTGTCTGTCTTGCTAACCTAGCTGGGCAGTGTATCTCTTGGTCTGTCTGTCTTGCTAACCTAGCTGGGCAGTGCATCTCTTGGTCTGTCTGTGTCTTGCTTGCTTGCCAGCCACTTAAAGGGCTGTGTTCTGTGACTTTGTGACCAAAGTGAGAGTGAAAAACAATTATTTATTACGTTTGATAAACGCAAACGGGCAACGGTGTTTAGAAACTGGAAAAGATAACCGCGTCGCACGTAGACGAAATGAAACTCGCGCTTTCCTCTGTGGGGACCATATATGGGCGTGATGGTACTCCTCATGGGGTTAGTGTTAACCCCTAACCCAACCTCTGTGGGGACCATATATGGGCGTGATGGTACTCCTCATGGGGTTAGTGTTAACCCCTAACCCAACCTCTGTGGGGACCATATATGGGCGCGATGGTACACCTCATGGACGCACATCATTTTAAATGATTATCTAGTCTCTCAGTCAAGGTTTAGTTACAACTCTGGACTAATGCAAGATGGAAAGCAATGGATTGACATTGACTATTGATTTATATATTGAATTTAAAATGTTGATTAGCTGGACAATATGGATGTACATCTCTCAGTAAATAATAACATCAAGTATTCAGCCATAGTATAAAGAGTATTTTATATTTGAAAATGTATAAAAGGACATCTGGGTGAGACAGTTTGAATGGGCCTGATGCAGCTGATCAGATGAATAATAGTATTGTTATCATTTACAGGTGCTGTGCTTAAGTTTGTCAGTAGAGGAGATGCTGGATCATCAGCCAGTACTAACACAGACCCAGTACAGCCGGCTTCAGCAAACACTAACACAGACCCAGTACAGGCAGCCTCATCCAGAACAAACACAGACCCAGGTATAATACAGGCATCCTCAGCCAGTACTAACACAGACCCAGTACAGGCAGCCTCATCCAGAACAAACACAGACCCAGGTATAATACAGGCATCCTCAGCCAGTACTAACACAGACCCAGGTATAATACAGGCAGCCTCAGCCAGTACTAACACAGACCCAGGTGAAGTACAGACAGCCTCAGCCAGTACTAACACAGACCCAGTACAGACAGCCTCAGCCAGTACTAACACAGACCCAGGTATAGTACAGACAGCCTCAGCCAGTACTAACACAGACCCAGGTATAGTACAGACAGCCTCAGCCAGTACTAACACAGACCCAGTACAGGCAGCCTCAGCCAGTACTAACACAGACCCAGTACAGGCAGCCTCATCCAGTACTAACACAGACCCAGGTATAGTACAGACAGCCTCAGCCAGTACTAACACAGACCCAGTACAGACAGCCTCAGCCAGTACTAACACAGACCCAGTACAGGCAGCCTCATCCAGTACTAACACAGACCCAGTACAGGCAGCCTCAGCCAGTACTAACACAGACCCAGTACAGACAGCCTCAGCCAGTACTAACACAGACCCAGGTATAGTACAGGCAGCCTCATCCAGTACTAGCACAGACCCAGGTATAGTACAGACAGCCTCAGCCAGTACTAACACAGACCCAGGTATAGTACAGGCAGCCTCAGCCAGTACTAACACAGACCCAGTACAGACAGCCTCAGCCAGTACTAACACAGACCCAGTGCAGGCAGCCTCAGCCAGTACTAACACAGACCCAGGTGAAGTACAGGCAGCCTCAGTCAGTACTAACACAGACCCAGTACAGGCAGCCTCATCCAGTACTAACACAGACCCAGGTATAGTACAGACAGCCTCAGCCAGTACTAACACAGACCCAGTACAGGCAGCCTCAGCCAGTACTAACACAGACCCAGTACAGACAGCCTCAGCCAGTACTAACACAGACCCAGGTGAAGTACAGACAGCCTCAGCCAGTACTAACACAGACCCAGTACAGGCAGCCTCATCCAGTACTAGCACAGACCCAGGTATAGTACAGGCAGCCTCAGCCAGTACTAACACAGACCCAGTACAGACAGCCTCAGCCAGTACTAACACAGACCCAGGTATAGTACAGACAGCCTCAGCCAGTACTAACACAGACCCAGTACAGGCAGCCTCAGCCAGTACTAACACAGACCCAGTACAGGCAGCCTCAGCCAGTACTAACACAGACCCAGGTATAGTACAGACAGCCTCAGCCAGTACTAACACAGACCCAGGTATAGTACAGACAGCCTCAGCCAGTACTAACACAGACCCAGTACAGACAGCCTCAGCCAGTACTAACACAGACCCAGGTATAGTACAGACAGCCTCAGCCAGTACTAACACAGACCCAGTACAGGCAGCCTCAGCCAGTACTAACACAGACCCAGGTATAGTACAGACAGCCTCAGCCAGTACTAACACAGACCCAGGTATAGTACAGGCAGCCTCAGCCAGTACTAACACAGACCCAGGTATAGTACAGACAGCCTCAGCCAGTACTAACACAGACCCAGGTATAGTACAGACAGCCTCAGCCAGTACTAACACAGACCCAGTACAGGCAGCCTCAGCCAGTACTAACACAGACCCAGTACAGGCAGCCTCAGCCAGTACTAACACAGACCCAGTACAGGCAGCCTCATCCAGTACTAACACAGACCCAGTACAGGCAGCCTCAGCCAGTACTAACACAGACCCAGTACAGGCAGCCTCAGCCAGTACTAACACAGACCCAGTACAGGCAGCCTCAGCCAGTACTAACACAGACCCAGTACAGGCAGCCTCAGTCAGTACTAACACAGACCCAGGTATAGTACAGGCAGCCTCAGCCAGTACTAACACAGACCCAGGTGAAGTACAGGCAGCCTCAGCCAGTACTAACACAGACCCAGGTATAGTACAGACAGCCTCAGCCAGTACTAACACAGACCCAGTACAGGCAGCCTCAGCCAGTACTAACACAGACCCAGGTATAGTACAGACAGCCTCAGCCAGTACTAACACAGACCCAGGTATAGTACAGGCAGCCTCAGCCAGTACTAACACAGACCCAGGTATAGTACAGACAGCCTCAGCCAGTACTAACACAGACCCAGGTATAGTACAGGCAGCCTCATCCAGTACTAACACAGACCCAGTACAGGCAGCCTCATCCAGTACTAACACAAACCCAGTACAGGCAGCCTCAGCCAGTACTAACACAGACCCAGGTATAGTACAGACAGCCTCAGCCAGTACTAACACAGACCCAGTACAGGCAGCCTCATCCAGTACTAACACAGACCCAGGTATAGTACAGACAGCCTCAGCCAGTACTAACACAGACCCAGGTATAGTACAGACAGCCTCAGCCAGTACTAACACAGACCCAGTACAGACAGCCTCAGCCAGTACTAACACAGACCCAGGTGAAGTACAGACAGCCTCAGCCAGTACTAACACAGACCCAGGTATAGTACAGGCAGCCTCAGCCAGTACTAACACAGACCCAGGTATAGTACAGGCAGCCTCAGCCAGTACTAACACAGACCCAGTACAGGCAGCCTCATCCAGTACTAACACAGACCCAGGTATAGTACAGACAGCCTCAGCCAGTACTAACACAGACCCAGGTATAGTACAGGCAGCCTCAGCCAGTACTAACACAGACCCAGTACAGGCAGCCTCAGCCAGTACTAACACAGACCCAGGTATAGTACAGACAGCCTCAGCCAGTACTAACACAGACCCAGTACAGGCAGCTTCAGCCAGTACTAACACAGACCCAGTACAGACAGCCTCAGCCAGTACTAACACAGACCCAGGTGAAGTACAGGCAGCCTCAGCCAGTACTAACACAGACCCAGGTATAGTACAGACAGCCTCAGCCAGTACTAACACAGACCCAGTACAGGCAGCCTCATCCAGTACTAACACAGACCCAGGTGAAGTACAGGCAGCCTCAGCCAGTACTAACACAGACCCAGTACAGACAGCCTCAGCCAGTACTAACACAGACCCAGTACAGGCAGCCTCATCCAGTACTAACACAGACCCAGGTGAAGTACAGGCAGCCTCAGCCAGTACTAACACAGACCCAGTACAGACAGCCTTATCCAGTACTAACACAGACCCAGGTATAGTACAGGCAGCCTCAGCCAGTACTAACACAGACCCAGGTATAGTACAGACAGCCTCAGCCAGTACTAACACAGACCCAGTACAGGCAGCCTCATCCAGTACTAACACAGACCCAGGTATAGTACAGACAGCCTCAGCCAGTACTAACACAGACCCAGTACAGACAGCCTCAGCCAGTACTAACACAGACCCAGGTGAAGTACAGGCAGCCTCATCCAGTACTAACACAGACCCAGTACAGGCAGCCTCAGCCAGTACTAACACAGACCCAGGTATAGTACAGACAGCCTCAGCCAGTACTAACACAGACCCAGTACAGACAGCCTCAGCCAGTACTAACACAGACCCAGTACAGACAGCCTCAGCCAGTACTAACACAGACCCAGGTATAGTACAGACAGCCTCAGCCAGTACTAACACAGACGCAGGTATAGTACAGGCAGCCTCATCCAGTACTAACACAGACCCAGGTATAGTACAGACAGCCTCAGCCAGTACTAACACAGACCCAGGTATAGTACAGGCAGCCTCAGCCAGTACTAACACAGACCCAGTACAGGCAGCCTCATCCAGTACTAACACAGACCCAGTACAGACAGCCTCAGCCAGTACTAACACAGACCCAGGTATAGTACAGACAGCCTCAGCCAGTACTAACACAGACGCAGGTATAGTACAGGCAGCCTCATCCAGTACTAACACAGACCCAGGTATAGTACAGACAGCCTCAGCCAGTACTAACACAGACCCAGGTATAGTACAGGCAGCCTCAGCCAGTACTAACACAGACCCAGGTATAGTACAGGCAGCCTCATCCAGTACTAACACAGACCCAGTACAGACAGCCTCAGCCAGTACTAACACAGAACCAGTACAGGCAGCCTCAGCCAGTACTAACACAGACCCAGTACAGACAGCCTCAGCCAGTACTAACACAGACCCAGGTATAGTACAGACAGCCTCAGCCAGTACTAACACAGACCCAGTACAGACAGCCTCAGCCAGTACTAACACAGACCCAGTACAGGCAGCCTCAGCCAGTACTAACACAGACCCAGTACAGGCAGCCTCAGCCAGTACTAACACAGACCCAGTACAGACAGCCTTATCCAGTACTAACACAGACCCAGGTATAGTACAGACAGCCTCAGCCAGTACTAACACAGACCCAGTACAGACAGCCTCAGCCAGTACTAACACAGACCCAGGTATAGTACAGGCAGCCTCAGCCAGTACTAACACAGACCCAGGTATAGTACAGACAGCCTCAGCCAGTACTAACACAGACCCAGTACAGGCAGCCTCAGCCAGTACTAACACAGACCCAGGTATAGTACAGACAGCCTCAGCCAGTACTAACACAGACCCAGTACAGGCAGCCTCATCCAGTACTAACACAGACCCAGTACAGGCAGCCTCAGCCAGTACTAACACAGACCCAGTACAGACAGCCTCAGCCAGTACTAACACAGACCCAGGTGAAGTACAGGCAGCCTCAGCCAGTACTAACACAGACCCAGTACAGACAGCCTCAGCCAGTACTAACACAGACCCAGTACAGGCAGCCTCAGCCAGTACTAACACAAACCCAGTACAGGCAGCCTCAGCCAGTACTAACACAGACCCAGTACAGACAGCCTCAGCCAGTACTAACACAGACCCAGTACAGGCAGCCTCAGCCAGTACTAACACAGACCCAGTACAGACAGCCTCAGCCAGTACTAACACAGACCCAGGTATAGTACAGGCAGCCTCAGCCAGTACTAACACAGACCCAGGTATAGTACAGGCAGCCTCAGCCAGTACTAACACAGACCCAGGTATAGTACAGGCAGCCTCAGCCAGTACTAACACAGACCCAGTACAGACAGCCTCAGCCAGTACTAACACAGACCCAGGTATAATACAGGCAGCCTCAGCCAGTACTAACACAGACCCAGTACAGACAGCCTCAGCCAGTACTAACACAGACCCAGGTGAAGTACAGGCAGCCTCAGCCAGTACTAACACAGACCCAGTACAGGCAGCCTCAGCCAGTACTAACACAAACCCAGTACAGGCAGCCTCAGCCAGTACTAACACAGACCCAGTACAGACAGCCTCAGCCAGTACTAACACAGACCCAGTACAGGCAGCCTCAGCCAGTACTAACACAAACCCAGTACAGGCAGCCTCAGCCAGTACTAACACAGACCCAGGTGAAGTACAGGCAGCCTCAGCCAGTACTAACACAGACCCAGTACAGGCAGCCTCAGCCAGTACTAACACAGACCCAGGTGAAGTACAGGCAGCCTCAGCCAGTACTAACACAGACCCAGGTGAAGTACAGGCAGCCTCAGCCAGTACTAACACAGACCCAGGTGAAGTACAGGCAGCCTCAGCCAGTACTAACACAGACCCAGGTGAAGTACAGGCAGCCTCAGCCAGTACTAACACAGACCCAGGTGAAGTACAGGCAGCCTCAGCCAGTACTAACACAGACCCAGGTGAAGTACAGGCAGCCTCAGCCAGTACTAACACAGACCCAGGTGAAGTACAGGCAGCCTCAGCCAGTACTAACATAGACCCAGGTGAAGTACAGGCAGCCTCAGCCAGTACTAACATAGAGCCAGGTGAAGTACAGGCAGCCTCAGCCAGTACTAACATAGACCCAGGTGAAGTACAGGCAGCCTCAGCCAGTACTAACACAACCAGAGGTGTACAGCCAGCATCAGATACAAGCAGCTCAGACCCTAATAGAACAGCTGCTGCTCCACCAAATGACCCAGCAGATTGGCCCCCAGTCTTAACAGACTTCATGAGGACTGAGTTAGTGTGTAGAGGGCCAGTCAAACCAGGACTGGATTTTTCTTACCCCTAAAGACAAGTCTAGAAGAGGTTTCCATTCAGGCGTATTACAAAGAGAGCTTTCAAAATGGGGAAAATATTACCAGGAGCTGGCTTTCATACTCAAAAACAACACTGTGCATTGTTTCTGCTGTAAGCTCTTTTCTACAAAAAACGACAAAATAATAAAGGAAGGCGTGAATAACTGTTCAAATATCACCGCCATTTTGAAACACCATGTGGTTTAGTCCTGAACACACAAACAATATGATTAAGTGGAGAGAACTTGATCTCCGTCTAAATCGGGGACAGACTCTTGACCAGATACAAAGGACAGTTTTGGAGGCTGAAAGAAAGAGATGGTGGAATGTCCGTACACGTTTAATAAGTATCACCCAGTCTCTGGCTGAAAGAAACCTAGCATTCAGGGGTTCATCAGACAAACTCTTCCAACCAGAGAATGGAAACTTCCTAAAAAAAAGGTTGAATTACTGGCAAAAATTTGACCCCGTTATGGAAAATCATCTCAGCAAAATGAAAGATGGAGAGACACATGCTCGTTACCTTGGGAAACGCACACAGAATGGAGCTGATACAGTTTGTGAGAGACAAGATTCTGGAAGCAATAGTGACTCAAGTAAGAGACTCAAAGTACTTCTCCATTATCTTGGACTGTACACCTGGCATTAGTCACCAGGAGCACATGTCCATTATTCTGAGAAAGTGTGGCTTTATAAGGGAAAGCCAGAGATCAGGGATCACTTCCTCGGGCTTTGTGAATGTTGAGGTTTACAACCGGCTTGAATCTGTCCACTGTCATCTTAGAGAAGCTGAACGAGTTGAAGATTCCATTTGAAGATTGCTAAGGGCAAGCTTATGATAATGGGGCCAACATGAAGGGCAAACACCAAGGAGTACAAGCCAGACTGCTCAATAAAAATCCCAGAGCCGTGTTCTTCCCATATGGAGCTCATACTCTAAATCTTGTCATTGCAGATGCTGCCAATTCTTCAGTTGTTTTTTTGGGGGGGGGCATGTGCAAAAGCTCTTCACCTTCTTTTCAGCTGACACACAAAGATGGAGTGTTTTGAAGAAAACACGTGAACATAACTGTGAAGTCACGGAGTGACACAAGATGGGAGAGTAGGCTCCAAAGTGTTCATGCAATCAGGTATCAGGCTTCTGAGGTTCGGGAGGCATTACTGGAAGCCAGACAGACGAGCAACGATCCTGTGGCCAAAGTGGAGGTACAAGCACTTGCAGAGGAAGTTGGATCCTACCGCTTCTTGATTTGCTGTGTTGTATAGTGTGAAATACTGACAATGACAAACAAGGTGAACAAGCTCCTCTAATCCCCCTCAATGCAGTTGGATATCGCAGTGAATTTAATCTCAAATGCAAAAGGTCTCCCTCACTAGATACCGGGGAAACTGGATTCTCTGAGGCCCAGATAACAGCCAAAAGCATTTGTGAAGAAATTAATGTGGAGGCTTTTCTGAAAGAGAAGAGACTGAGAAACAGCAAGAAGCATTTCAGCTATGAGGCTCCTGATGAACCACTGACTGATGCACTATAAAACCTCTAAAGTCAACTACTTCAACATTGTGGTCGACTCTGCCGTGACATCCATGGATGAGAGATTTGAAACACTCCAAATACGGAGTGCTGCTGAACTTCAGCACAGCCTCTCAGACGTCCCGTGAATCTTTAAAGGCTCACTGCATGGAAGTTGAAAACACTCTTAACATTCAGAGATGACTGTGACATCAGTGGAATGGATCTGGCACACGACATTCAGAGATGACTGTGACACCAGTGGAATGGATCTGGCACACAACATTCAGAGATGACTGTGACACCAGTGGAATGGATCTGGCACACGACATTCAGAGATGACTGTGACATCAGTGGAATGGATCTGGCACACGACATTCAGAGATGACTGTGACATCAGTGGAATGGATCTGGCACACGACATTCAGAGATGACTGTGACATCAGTGGAATGGATCTGGCACACGACATTCAGAGATGACTGTGACATCAGTGGAATGGATCTGGCACACGACATTCAGAGATGACTGTGACACCAGTGGAATGGATCTGGCACACGACATTCAGAGATGACTGTGACATCAGTGGAATGGACCTGGCACACGACATTCAGAGATGACTGTGACATCAGTGGAATGGATCTGGCACACGAGATTCAGAATGTACCTGATCTGCCATCAGATAAGATGACTGCCTTTGAGCTCCTTTCCTTTCTCTGTGAGAAAAAACCCCGGAGGAACTCTATCCTAACCTTTTGGACAGCCCTGAGACTTGCAGTCCCCCTACCAGGAACAGTGGCATCGGCAGAGAGGAGCTTTTCAAAATGAAAGTGCATCAGAAGCTACCTGAGGTCTTCGATGTCACAAGAACGTTTGAGTGGTCTGGTTATCATGAGTATAAATCACGACGTGGGGGAAACACGATGTCCCACGATGACATCATTGATGATTTTGCCTCAAGAAATTGCAGCTTTTAATTCAAATGCTTACACACTTAGTAACATTTTAAGATTGTATGTCAGAAGTGCATTTGTGTATGTGACATACTTTCTCAATTTCTTCCAGACAGTCCAGAGAGACTGGTGTCTATGCTGATGCTGAAAATGCCAAGGCTGTAGAGGGAACCAAAGATAATCACACAGCTGTATAGGTTTAATTTGACATACAGTTGAAGTCGGAAGTTTACATACACTTAGGTTGGAGTCATTAAAACTCGTTTTTCAACCATTCCACAAATTTCTTGTTAACAAACTATAGTTTTGGCAAGTCAGTCAGGACATCTACTTTGTGCATGACACAAGTAATTTTTCCAACAATTGTTTACAGACAGATTATTTCACTTATAATTCACTGTATCACAATTCCAGTGGGTCAGAAGTTTACATACACTAAGTTGACTGTGCCTTTAAACAGCTTCGAAAATTCCAGAAAATGATGTCATGGCTTTAAAAGCTTCTGATAGGCTAATTGACATCATTCGAGTCAATTGGAGGTGTACCTGTGGATGTATTTCAAGGCATACCTTCAAACCCAGTGCCTATTTGCTTGACATCATGGGAAATTCAAAATAAATCAGCCAAGACCTAAGAAATAAATTGTAGACCTCCACAAGTCTGGTTCAACCTTGGGAGGAATTTCCAAATGCTTGAAGGTTCCATGTTCATCTGCACAAATAATAGTACGCAAGTTTAAACACCATGGGACCACGCACCCGTCATACCGATCAGGAAAGAAACGCGTTCTGTCTCCTAGAGATGAATGTACTTTGGTGCGAAAAGTGCAAATAAATCCCAGAACAACAGCAAAGGACCTTGTGAAGATGCTGGGGGAAACAGGTACAAAAGTATCTATATCTACAGTAAAACAAGTTCTATATCGACATAACCTGAAAGGCAGCTCAGCAAGGAAGAAGCCACTGCTCCAAAACCGCCATTAAAAAGCCAGACTACGGTTTGCAACTGCACATGGGGACAAAGATCGAACTTTTTGTTGTCCTCTGGTCTGATGAAACAAAAATAGAACTGTTTGGCCATAATGACCATCGTTATGTTTGGAGGAAATAGGAGGAGGCTTGCAAGCCGAAGAACACCATCCCAATCGTGAAGCACGGGGGTGGCAGCATCATGTTGTGGGGGTGCTTTGCTGCAGGAGGGACTGGTGCTCTTCACAAAATAGATGGCATCATGACGAAGGAAAATTATGTGGATATATTGAAGAAACATCTCAAGACATCAGTCAGGAAGTTAAAGCTTGGTCACAAATGGGTCTTCCAAATGGACAATGACCCCAAGCATACTTCCAAAGTTGTGGCAAAATGGCTTAAGGACAACAAAGTCAAGGTATTGGAGAGGCCATCACAAAGCCCTGACCTCAATCCTATAGAAAATTTGTGGGAAAAACTGAAAAAGCGTGTACGAGCAAGGAGGCCTACAAACCTGACTCAGTTACACCAGCTCTGTCAGGAGGAATGGGCCAAAATTCACCCAACTTATTGTGGGAAGCTTGTGGAAGGCTACACGAAACGTTTGACCCAAGTTAAACAATTTAATTTACTTAACAAGTTGCTACAAATATTTAAAAAAAAATGAAAATCCATTTTGTGGCTATTTCTAAATACCCCGGTACATGGTATATACCGAGTCTAAAGACCACCTATCTCTGGTCGCCTGATCCCTGAACCTACTGGAAACAAGACCATCTATCTCTGGTCTCCTGGTCCCTGAACCTACTGGAAACAAGACCATCTATCTCTGGTCTCCTGGTCCCTGAACCTACTGGAAACAAGACCATCTATCTCTGGTCGCCTGGTCCCTGAACCTACTGGAAACAAGACCATCTATCTCTGGTCGCCTGGTCCCTGAACGTACTGGAAACAAGACCATCTATCTCTGGTCGCCTGGTCCCTGAACCTACTGGAAACAAGACCATCTATCTCTGGTCGCCTGGTCCCTGAACCTACTGGAAACAAGACCATCTATCTCTGGTCGCCTAGTCCCTGAACCTACTGGAAACAAGACCATCTATCTCTGGTCGCCTGGTCCCTGAACCTACTGGAAACAAGACCATCTCTCTGGTCGCCTGGTCCCTGAACCTACTGGAAACAAGACCATCTATCTCTGGTCTCCTGGTCCCTGAACCTACTGGAAACAAGAACATCTATCTCTGGTCTCCTGGTCCCTGAACCTACTGGAAACAAGACCATCTATCTCTGGTCTCCTGGTCCCTGAACCTACTGGAAACAAGACCATCTATCTCTGGTCGCCTGGTCCCTGAACCTACTGGAAACAAGACCATCTATCTCTGGTCGCATGGTGCCTGAACCTACTGGAAACAAGACCATCTATCTCTGGTCGCCTGGTCCCTGAACCTACTGGAAACAAGACCATCTATCTCTGGTCTCCTGGTCCCTGAACCTACTGGAAACAAGACCATCTATCTCTGGTCTCCTGGTCCCTGAACCTACTGGAAACAAGACCATCTATCTCTGGTCACCTGGTCCCTGAACCTACTGGAAACAAGACCATCTATCTCTGGTCCCTGAATCTACTGGAAACAAGACCATCTATCTCTGGTCGCCTGGTCCCTGAACCTACTGGAAACAAGACCATCTATCTCTGGTCTCCTGGTCCCTGGACCTACTGGAAACAAGACCATCTATCTCTGGTCGCCTGGTCCCTGAACCTACTGGAAACAAGAACATCTATCTCTGGTCGCCTGGTCCCTGAACCTACAGGAAACGACCATCTATCTCTGGTCGCCTGGTCCCTGAACCTACTGGAAACAAGACCATCTATCTCTGGTCGCCTGGTCCCTGAACCTACTGGAAACAAGACCATCTATCTCTGGTCGCCTGGTCCCTGAACCTACTTGAAACAAGACCATCTATCTCTGGTCGCCTGGTCCCTGAACCTACTGGAAACAAGACCATCTATCTCTGGTCGCCTGGTCCCTGAACCTACTGGAAACGACCATCTATCTCTGGTCCCTGAACCTACTGGAAACAAGACCATCTATCTCTGGTCCCTGAACCTACTGGAAACAAGACCATCTATCTCTGGTCTCCTGGTCCCTGAACCTACTGGAAACAAGACCATCTATCTCTGGTCACCTGGTCCCTGAACCTACTGGAAACAAGACCATCTATCTCTGATCGCCTGGTCCCTGAACCTACTGGAAACAAGACCATCTATCTCTGGTCGCCTGGTCCCTGAACCTACTGGAAACAAGACCATCTATCTCTGGTCGCCTGGTCCCTGAACGTACTGGAAACAAGAGCATCTATCTCTGGTCGCCTGGTCCCTGAACCTACTGGAAACAAGAACATCTATCTCTGGTCTCCTGGTCCCTGAACGTACTGGAAACAAGACCATCTATCTCTGGTCGCCTGGTCCCTGAACGTACTGGAAACAAGACCATCTATCTCTGGTCGCCTGGTCCCTGAACCTACTGGAAACAAGACATTCTATCTCTGGTCGCCTGGTCCCTGAACCTACTGGAAACAAGACCATCTATCTCTGGTCGCCTGGTCCCTGAACCTACTGGAAACAAGACCATCTATCTCTGGTCGCCTGGTCACTGCACCTACTGGAAAAAGGACCATCTATCTCTGGTCGCCTGGTCCCTGAACCTACTGGAAACAAGACCATCTATCTCTGGTCGCCTGGTCCCTGAACATACTGGAAACAAGACCATCTATCTCTGGTCGCCTGGTCCCTGAACCTACTGGAAACAAGACCATCTATCTCTGGTCGCCTGGTCCCTGAACCTACTGGAAACAAGACCATCTATCTCTGGTCGCCTGGTCCCTGAACCTACTGGAAACGACCATCTATCTCTGGTCCCTGAACCTACTGGAAACAAGACCATCTATCTCTGGTCTCCTGGTCCCTGAACCTACTGGAAACAAGACCATCTATCTCTGGTTGCCTGGTCCCTGAACCTACTGGAAACAAGACCATCTATCTCTGGTCGCCTGGTCCCTGAACGTACTGGAAACAAGGCCATCTATCTCTGGTCGCCTGGTCCCTGAACCTACTGGAAACAAGAACATCTATCTCTGGTCTCCTGGTCCCTGAACGTACTGGAAACAAGACCATCTATCTCTGGTCGCCTGGTCCCTGAACCTACTGGAAACAAGACCATCTATCTCTGGTCCCTGAACCTACTGGAAACAAGACCATCTATCTCTGGTCTCCTGGTCCCTGAACCTACTGGAAACAAGACCATCTATCTCTGGTTGCCTGGTCCCTGAACCTACTGGAAACAAGACCATCTATCTCTGGTCGCCTGGTCCCTGAACGTACTGGAAACAAGGCCATCTATCTCTGGTCGCCTGGTCCCTGAACCTACTGGAAACAAGAACATCTATCTCTGGTCTCCTGGTCCCTGAACGTACTGGAAACAAGACCATCTATCTCTGGTCGCCTGGTCCCTGAACGTACTGGAAACAAGACCATCTATCTCTGGTCGCCTGGTCCCTGAACGTACCGGAAACAAGACCATCTATCTCTGGTCGTCTGGTCCCTGAACCTACTGGAAACAAGACCATCTATCTCTGGTCGCCTGGTCCCTGAACGTACTGGAAACAAGACCATCTATCTCTGGTCGCCTGGTCCCTGAACCTACTGGAAACAAGAACATCTATCTCTGGTCTCCTGGTCCCTGAACGTACTGGAAACAAGACCATCTATCTCTGGTCGCCTGGTCCCTGAACGTACTGGAAACAAGACCATCTATCTCTGGTCGCCTGGTCCCTGAACCTACTGGAAACAAGACCATCTATCTCTGGTCGCATGGTGCCTGAACCTACTGGAAACAAGACCATCTATCTCTGGTCGCCTGGTCCCTGAACCTACTGGAAACAAGACCATCTATCTCTGGTCTCCTGGTCCCTGAACCTACTGGAAACAAGACCATCTATCTCTGGTCTCCTGGTCCCTGAACCTACTGGAAACAAGACCATCTATCTCTGGTCGCCTGGTCCCTGAACCTACTGGAAACAAGACCATCTATCTCTGGTCGCCTGGTCCCTGAACCTACTGGAAACAAGACCATCTATCTCTGGTCGCCTGGTCCCTGAATCTACTGGAAACAAGACCATCTATCTCTGGTCCCTGAATCTACTTGAAACAAGACCATCTATCTCTGGTCGCCTGGTCCCTGAACCTACTGGAAACAAGACCATCTATCTCTGGTCGCCTGGTACCTGAACCTACTGGAAACAAGACCATCTATCTCTGGTCGCCTGGTACCTGAACCTACTGGAAACAAGACCATCTATCTCTGGTCGCCTGGTCCCTGAACCTACTGGAAACAAGAACATCTATCTCTGGTCGCCTGGTCCCTGAACCTACAGGAAACGACCATCTATCTCTGGTCGCCTGGTTCCTGAACCTACAGGAAACGACCATCTATCTCTGGTCGCCTGGTCCCTGAACCTACTGGAAACAAGACCATCTATCTCTGGTCTCCTGGTCCCTGAACCTACTGGAAACAAGACCATCTATCTCTGGTCGCCTGGTCCCTGAACCTACTGGAAACAAGACCATCTATCTCTGGTCGCCTGGTCCCTGAACCTACTGGAAACAAGACCATCTATCTCTGGTCGCCTGGTCCCTGAACCTACTGGAAACAAGACCATCTATCTCTGGTCTCCTGGTCCCTGAACCTACTGGAAACAAGACCATCTATCTCTGGTCTCCTGGTCCCTGAACCTACTGGAAACAAGACCATCTATCTCTGGTCGCCTGGTCCCTGAACCTACTGGAAACAAGACCATCTATCTCTGGTCGCCTGGTCCCTGAACCTACTGGAAACAAGACCATCTATCTCTGGTCGCCTGGTCCCTGAACCTACTGGAAACAAGACCATCTATCTCTGGTCGCCTGGTCCCTGAACGTACTGGAAACAAGACCATCTATCTCTGGTCGCCTGGTCCCTGAACCTACTGGAAACAAGAACATCTATCTCTGGTTGCCTGGTCCCTGAACCTACTGGAAACAAGACCATCTATCTCTGGTCGCCTGGTCCCTGAACCTACTGGAAACAAGACCATCTATCTCTGGTCGCCTGGTCCCTGAATCTACTGGAAACAAGACCATCTATCTCTGGTCCCTGAATCTACTTGAAACAAGACCATCTATCTCTGGTCGCCTGGTCCCTGAACCTACTGGAAACGACCATCTATCTCTGGTCCCTGAACCTACTGGAAACAAGACCATCTATCTCTGGTCTCCTGGTCCCTGAACCTACTGGAAACAAGACCATCTATCTCTGGTTGCCTGGTCCCTGAACCTACTGGAAACAAGACCATCTATCTCTGGTCGCCTGGTCCCTGAACGTACTGGAAACAAGACCATCTATCTCTGGTCGCCTGGTCCCTGAACCTACTGGAAACAAGAACATCTATCTCTGGTCTCCTGGTCCCTGAACGTACTGGAAACAAGACCATCTATCTCTGGTCGCCTGGTCCCTGAACGTACTGGAAACAAGACCATCTATCTCTGGTCGCCTGGTCCCTGAACGTACTGGAAACAAGACCATCTATCTCTGGTCGTCTGGTCCCTGAACCTACTGGAAACAAGACCATCTATCTCTGGTCGCCTGGTCCCTGAACGTACTGGAAACAAGACCATCTATCTCTGGTCGCCTGGTCCCTGAACCTACTGGAAACAAGAACATCTATCTCTGGTCTCCTGGTCCCTGAACGTACTGGAAACAAGACCATCTATCTCTGGTCGCCTGGTCCCTGAACGTACTGGAAACAAGACCATCTATCTCTGGTCGCCTGGTCCCTGAACCTACTGGAAACAAGACCATCTATCTCTGGTCGCATGGTGCCTGAACCTACTGGAAACAAGACCATCTATCTCTGGTCGCCTGGTCCCTGAACCTACTGGAAACAAGACCATCTATCTCTGGTCTCCTGGTCCCTGAACCTACTGGAAACAAGACCATCTATCTCTGGTCTCCTGGTCCCTGAACCTACTGGAAACAAGACCATCTATCTCTGGTCGCCTGGTCCCTGAACCTACTGGAAACAAGACCATCTATCTCTGGTCGCCTGGTCCCTGAACCTACTGGAAACAAGACCATCTATCTCTGGTCGCCTGGTCCCTGAATCTACTGGAAACAAGACCATCTATCTCTGGTCCCTGAATCTACTTGAAACAAGACCATCTATCTCTGGTCGCCTGGTCCCTGAACCTACTGGAAACAAGACCATCTATCTCTGGTCGCCTGGTACCTGAACCTACTGGAAACAAGACCATTTATCTATGGTCGCCTGGTACCTGAACCTACTGGAAACAAGACCATCTATCTCTGGTCGCCTGGTCCCTGAACCTACTGGAAACAAGAACATCTATCTCTGGTCGCCTGGTCCCTGAACCTACAGGAAACGACCATCTATCTCTGGTCGCCTGGTTCCTGAACCTACTGGAAACAAGACCATCTATCTCTGGTCTCCTGGTCCCTGAACCTACTGGAAACAAGACCATCTATCTCTGGTCTCCTGGTCCCTGAACCTACTGGAAACAAGACCATCTATCTCTGGTCGCCTGGTCCCTGAACCTACTGGAAACAAGACCATCTATCTCTGGTCGCCTGGTCCCTGAACCTACTGGAAACAAGACCATCTATCTCTGGTCGCCTGGTCCCTGAACCTACTGGAAACAAGACCATCTATCTCTGGTCTCCTGGTCCCTGAACCTACTGGAAACAAGACCATCTATCTCTGGTCTCCTGGTCCCTGAACCTACTGGAAACAAGACCATCTATCTCTGGTCTCCTGGTCCCTGAACCTACTGGAAACAAGACCATCTATCTCTGGTCGCCTGGTCCCTGAACCTACTGGAAACAAGACCATCTATCTCTGGTTGCCTGGTCCCTGAACCTACTGGAAACAAGACCATCTATCTCTGGTCGCCTGGTCCCTGTACCTACTGGAAACAAGACCATCTATCTCTGGTCTCCTGGTCCCTGAACCTACTGGAAACAAGACCATCTATCTCTGGTCGCCTGGTCCCTGAACCTACTGGAAACAAGACCATCTATCTCTGGTCGCCTGGTCCCTGAACCTACTGGAAACAAGACCATCTATCTCTGGTCGCCTGGTCCCTGAACCTACTGGAAACAAGACCATCTATCTCTGGTCGCCTGGTCCCTGAACCTACTGGAAACAAGACCATCTATCTCTGGTCGCCTGGTCCCTGAACGTACTAGAAATAAGACCATCTATCTCTGGTCTCCTGGTCCCTGAACCTACTGGAAACAAGACCATCTATCTCTGGTCGCCTGGTCCCTGAACCTACTGGAAACAAGACCATCTATCTCTGGTCTCCTGGTCCCTGAACCTACTGGAAACAAGACCATCTATCTCTGGTCGCCTGGTCCCTGAACCTACTGGAAACAAGACCATCTATCTCTGGTCTCCTGGTCCCTGAACCTACTGGAAACAAGACCATCTATCTCTGGTCGCCTGGTCCCTGAACCTACTGGAAACAAGACCATCTATCTCTGGTCGCCTGGTCCCTGAACCTACTGGAAACAAGACCATCTCTGGTCGCCTGGTCCCTGAACCTACTGGAAACAAGACCATCTATCTCTGGTCGCCTGGTCCCTGAACATACTGGAAACAAGACCATCTATCTCTGGTCTCCTGGTCCCTGAACCTACTGGAAACAAGACCATCTATCTCTGGTCGCCTGGTCCCTGAACCTACTGGAAACAAGACCATCTATCTCTGGTCTCCTGGTCCCTGAACCTACTGGAAACAAGAACATTTATCTCTGGTCTCCTGGTCCCTGAACCTACTGGAAACAAGACCATCTATCTCTGGTCGCCTGGTCCCTGAACGTACTGGCAACAAGACCATCTATCTCTGGTCGCCTGGTCCCTGAACCTACTGGAAACAAGACCATCTATCTCTGGTCTCCTGGTCCCTGAACCTACTGGAAACAAGACCATCTATCTCTGGTCGCCTGGTCCCTGAACCTACTGGAAACGAGACCATCTATCTCTGGTCGCCTGGTCCCTGAACCTACTGGAAACAAGACCATCTATCTCTGGTCGCCTGGTCCCTGTACCTACTGGAAACAAGACCATCTATCTCTGGTCTCCTGGTCCCTGAACCTACTGGAAACAAGACCATCTATCTCTGGTCGCCTGGTCCCTGAACCTACTGGAAACAAGACCATCTATCTCTGGTCGCCTGGTCCCTGAACCTACTGGAAACAAGACCATCTATCTCTGGTCGCCTGGTCCCTGAACCTACTGGAAACAAGACCATCTATCTCTGGTCGCCTGGTCCCTGAACCTACTGGAAACAAGACCATCTATCTCTGGTCGCCTGGTCCCTGAACCTACTGGAAACAAGACCGACTATCTCTGGTCGCCTGGTCCCTGAACCTACTGGAAACAAGACCATCTATCTCTGGTCGCCTGGTCCCTGAACCTACTGGAAACAAGACCATCTATCTCTGGTCGCCTGGTCCCTGAACGTACTGGAAACAAGACCATCTATCTCTGGTCGCCTGGTCCCTGAACCTACTGGAAACAAGAACATTTATCTCTGGTCTCCTGGTACCTGAACCTACTGGAAACAAGACCATCTATCTCTGGTCGCCTGGTCCCTGAACCTACTGGAAACAAGAACATCTATCTCTGGTCGCCTGGTCCCTGAACCTACAGGAAACGACCATCTATCTCTGGTCGCCTGGTTCCTGAACCTACTGGAAACAAGACCATCTATCTCTGGTCTTCTGGTCCCTGAACCTACTGGAAACAAGACCATCTATCTCTGGTCTCCTGGTCCCTGAACCTACTGGAAACAAGACCATCTATCTCTGGTCGCCTGGTCCCTGAACCTACTGGAAACAAGACCATCTATCTCTGGTCGCCTGGTCCCTGAACCTACTGGAAACAAGACCATCTATCTCTGGTCGCCTGGTCCCTGAACCTACTGGAAACAAGACCATCTATCTCTGGTCTCCTGGTCCCTGAACCTACTGGAAACAAGACCATCTATCTCTGGTCTCCTGGTCCCTGAACCTACTGGAAACAAGACCATCTATCTCTGGTCGCCTGGTCCCTGAACCTACTGGAAACAAGACCATCTATCTCTGGTCGCCTGGTCCCTGAACCTACTGGAAACAAGACCATCTATCTCTGGTCGCCTGGTCCCTGAACCTACTGGAAACAAGACCATCTATCTCTGGTCGCCTGGTCCCTGAACGTACTGGAAACAAGACCATCTATCTCTGGTCGCCAGGTCCCTGAACCTACTGGAAACAAGAACATCTATCTCTGGTTGCCTGGTCCCTGAACCTACTGGAAACAAGACCATCTATCTCTGGTCGCCTGGTCCCTGAACCTACTGGAAACAAGACCATCTATCTCTGGTCGCCTGGTCCCTGAATCTACTGGAAACAAGACCATCTATCTCTGGTCCCTGAATCTACTTGAAACAAGACCATCTATCTCTGGTCGCCTGGTCCCTGAACCTACTGGAAACGACCATCTATCTCTGGTCCCTGAACCTACTGGAAACAAGACCATCTATCTCTGGTCTCCTGGTCCCTGAACCTACTGGAAACAAGACCATCTATCTCTGGTTGCCTGGTCCCTGAACCTACTGGAAACAAGACCATCTATCTCTGGTCGCCTGGTCCCTGAACGTACTGGAAACAAGACCATCTATCTCTGGTCGCCTGGTCCCTGAACCTACTGGAAACAAGAACATCTATCTCTGGTCTCCTGGTCCCTGAACGTACTGGAAACAAGACCATCTATCTCTGGTCGCCTGGTCCCTGAACGTACTGGAAACAAGACCATCTATCTCTGGTCGCCTGGTCCCTGAACGTACTGGAAACAAGACCATCTATCTCTGGTCGTCTGGTCCCTGAACCTACTGGAAACAAGACCATCTATCTCTGGTCGCCTGGTCCCTGAACGTACTGGAAACAAGACCATCTATCTCTGGTCGCCTGGTCCCTGAACCTACTGGAAACAAGAACATCTATCTCTGGTCTCCTGGTCCCTGAACGTACTGGAAACAAGACCATCTATCTCTGGTCGCCTGGTCCCTGAACGTACTGGAAACAAGACCATCTATCTCTGGTCGCCTGGTCCCTGAACCTACTGGAAACAAGACCATCTATCTCTGGTCGCATGGTGCCTGAACCTACTGGAAACAAGACCATCTATCTCTGGTCGCCTGGTCCCTGAACCTACTGGAAACAAGACCATCTATCTCTGGTCTCCTGGTCCCTGAACCTACTGGAAACAAGACCATCTATCTCTGGTCTCCTGGTCCCTGAACCTACTGGAAACAAGACCATCTATCTCTGGTCGCCTGGTCCCTGAACCTACTGGAAACAAGACCATCTATCTCTGGTCGCCTGGTCCCTGAACCTACTGGAAACAAGACCATCTATCTCTGGTCGCCTGGTCCCTGAATCTACTGGAAACAAGACCATCTATCTCTGGTCCCTGAATCTACTTGAAACAAGACCATCTATCTCTGGTCGCCTGGTCCCTGAACCTACTGGAAACAAGACCATCTATCTCTGGTCGCCTGGTACCTGAACCTACTGGAAACAAGACCATTTATCTATGGTCGCCTGGTACCTGAACCTACTGGAAACAAGACCATCTATCTCTGGTCGCCTGGTCCCTGAACCTACTGGAAACAAGAACATCTATCTCTGGTCGCCTGGTCCCTGAACCTACAGGAAACGACCATCTATCTCTGGTCGCCTGGTTCCTGAACCTACTGGAAACAAGACCATCTATCTCTGGTCTCCTGGTTCCTGAACCTACTGGAAACAAGACCATCTATCTCTGGTCTCCTGGTCCCTGAACCTACTGGAAACAAGACCATCTATCTCTGGTCGCCTGGTCCCTGAACCTACTGGAAACAAGACCATCTATCTCTGGTCGCCTGGTCCCTGAACCTACTGGAAACAAGACCATCTATCTCTGGTCGCCTGGTCCCTGAACCTACTGGAAACAAGACCATCTATCTCTGGTCTCCTGGTCCCTGAACCTACTGGAAACAAGACCATCTATCTCTGGTCTCCTGGTCCCTGAACCTACTGGAAACAAGACCATCTATCTCTGGTCGCCTGGTCCCTGAACCTACTGGAAACAAGACCATCTATCTCTGGTCGCCTGGTCCCTGAACCTACTGGAAACAAGACCATCTATCTCTGGTCGCCTGGTCCCTGTACCTACTGGAAACAAGACCATCTATCTCTGGTCTCCTGGTCCCTGAACCTACTGGAAACAAGACCATCTATCTCTGGTCGCCTGGTCCCTGAACCTACTGGAAACAAGACCATCTATCTCTGGTCGCCTGGTCCCTGAACCTACTGGAAACAAGACCATCTATCTCTGGTCGCCTGGTCCCTAAACCTACTGGAAACAAGACCATCTATCTCTGGTTGCCTGGTCCCTGAACCTACTGGAAACAAGACCATCTATCTCTGGTCGCCTGGTCCCTGAACGTACTGGAAATAAGACCATCTATCTCTGGTCTCCTGGTCCCTGAACCTACTGGAAACAAGACCATCTATCTCTGGTCGCCTGGTCCCTGAACCTACTGGAAACAAGACCATCTATCTCTGGTCTCCTGGTCCCTGAACCTACTGGAAACAAGACCATCTATCTCTGGTCGCCTGGTCCCTGAACCTACTGGAAACAAGACCATCTATCTCTGGTCTCCTGGTCCCTGAACCTACTGGAAACAAGACCATCTATCTCTGGTCGCCTGGTCCCTGAACCTACTGGAAACAAGACCATCTATCTCTGGTCGCCTGGTCCCTGAACCTACTGGAAACAAGACCATCTCTGGTCGCCTGGTCCCTGAACCTACTGGAAACAAGACCATCTATCTCTGGTCGCCTGGTCCCTGAACCTACTGGAAACAAGACCATCTATCTCTGGTCTCCTGGTCCCTGAACCTACTGGAAACAAGACCATCTATCTCTGGTCGCCTGGTCCCTGAACCTACTGGAAACAAGACCATCTATCTCTGGTCTCCTGGTCCCTGAACCTACTGGAAACAAGAACATTTATCTCTGGTCTCCTGGTCCCTGAACCTACTGGAAACAAGACCATCTATCTCTGGTCGCCTGGTCCCTGAACGTACTGGAAACAAGACCATCTATCTCTGGTCGCCTGGTCCCTGAACCTACTGGAAACAAGAACATCTATCTCTGGTCTCCTGGTCCCTGAACGTACTGGAAACAAGACCATCTATCTCTGGTCGCCTGGTCCCTGAACGTACTGGAAACAAGACCATCTATCTCTGGTCGCCTGGTCCCTGAACCTACTGGAAACAAGACCATCTATCTCTGGTCGCATGGTGCCTGAACCTACTGGAAACAAGACCATCTATCTCTGGTCGCCTGGTCCCTGAACCTACTGGAAACAAGACCATCTATCTCTGGTCTCCTGGTCCCTGAACCTACTGGAAACAAGACCATCTATCTCTGGTCTCCTGGTCCCTGAACCTACTGGAAACAAGACCATCTATCTCTGGTCGCCTGGTCCCTGAACCTACTGGAAACAAGACCATCTATCTCTGGTCGCCTGGTCCCTGAACCTACTGGAAACAAGACCATCTATCTCTGGTCGCCTGGTCCCTGAACCTACTGGAAACAAGACCATCTATCTCTGGTCCCTGAATCTACTTGAAACAAGACCATCTACCTCTGTTCGCCTGGTCCCTGAACCTACTGGAAACAAGACCATCTATCTCTGGTCGCCTGGTACCTGAACCTACTGGAAACAAGACCATCTATCTCTGGTCGCCTGGTACCTGAACCTACTGGAAACAAGACCATCTATCTCTGGTCGCCTGGTCCCTGAACCTACTGGAAACAAGAACATCTATCTCTGGTCGCCTGGTCCCTGAACCTACAGGAAACGACCATCTATCTCTGGTCGCCTGGTCCCTGAACCTACTGGAAACAAGACCATCTATCTCTGGTCGCCTGGTCCCTGAACCTACTGGAAACAAGACCATCTATCTCTGGTCTCCTGGTCCCTGAACCTACTGGAAACAAGACCATCTATCTCTGGTCTCCTGGTCCCTGAACCTACTGGAAACAAGACCATCTATCTCTGGTCGCCTGGTCCCTGAACCTACTGGAAACAAGACCATCTATCTCTGGTCGCCTGGTCCCTGAACCTACTGGAAACAAGACCATCTATCTCTGGTCGCCTGGTCCCTGAACCTACTGGAAACAAGACCATCTATCTCTGGTCGCCTGGTCCCTGAACCTACTGGAAACAAGACCATCTATCTCTGGTCGCCTGGTCCCTGAACCTACTGGAAACAAGACCATCTATCTCTGGTCGCCTGGTCCCTGAACCTACTGGAAACAAGACCATCTATCTCTGGTCCCTGAATCTACTTGAAACAAGACCATCTACCTCTGTTCGCCTGGTCCCTGAACCTACTGGAAACAAGACCATCTATCTCTGGTCGCCTGGTACCTGAACCTACTGGAAACAAGACCATCTATCTCTGGTCGCCTGGTACCTGAACCTACTGGAAACAAGACCATCTATCTCTGGTCGCCTGGTCCCTGAACCTACTGGAAACAAGAACATCTATCTCTGGTCGCCTGGTCCCTGAACCTACAGGAAACGACCATCTATCTCTGGTCGCCTGGTCCCTGAACCTACTGGAAACAAGACCATCTATCTCTGGTCGCCTGGTCCCTGAACCTACTGGAAACAAGACCATCTATCTCTGGTCTCCTGGTCCCTGAACCTACTGGAAACAAGACCATCTATCTCTGGTCTCCTGGTCCCTGAACCTACTGGAAACAAGACCATCTATCTCTGGTCGCCTGGTCCCTGAACCTACTGGAAACAAGACCATCTATCTCTGGTCGCCTGGTCCCTGAACCTACTGGAAACAAGACCATCTATCTCTGGTCGCCTGGTCCCTGAACCTACTGGAAACAAGACCATCTATCTCTGGTCTCCTGGTCCCTGAACCTACTGGAAACAAGACCATCTATCTCTGGTCGCCTGGTCCCTGTACCTACTGGAAACAAGACCATCTATCTCTGGTCTCCTGGTCCCTGAACCTACTGGAAACAAGACCATCTATCTATGGTCGCCTGGTCCCTGAACCTACTGGAAACAAGACCATCTATCTCTGGTCGCCTGGTCCCTGAACCTACTGGAAACAAGACCATCTATCTCTGGTCTCCTGGTCCCTGAACCTACTGGAAACAAGACCATCTATCTCTGGTCTCCTGGTCCCTGAACCTACTGGAAACAAGACCATCTATCTCTGGTCGCCTGGTCCCTGAACCTACTGGAAACAAGACCATCTATCTCTGGTCGCCTGGTCCCTGAACCTACTGGAAACAAGACCATCTATCTCTGGTCGCCTGGTCCCTGAACCTACTGGAAACAAGACCATCTATCTCTGGTCGCCTGGTCCCTGAACGTACTGGAAACAAGACCATCTATCTCTGGTCGCCTGGTCCCTGAACCTACTGGAAACAAGAACATCTATCTCTGGTTGCCTGGTCCCTGAACCTACTGGAAACAAGACCATCTATCTCTGGTCGCCTGGTCCCTGAACCTACTGGAAACAAGACCATCTATCTCTGGTCGCCTGGTCCCTGAATCTACTGGAAACAAGACCATCTATCTCTGGTCCCTGAATCTACTTGAAACAAGACCATCTATCTCTGGTCGCCTGGTCCCTGAACCTACTGGAAACGACCATCTATCTCTGCTCCCTGAACCTACTGGAAACAAGACCATCTATCTCTGGTCTCCTGGTCCCTGAACCTACTGGAAACAAGACCATCTATCTCTGGTTGCCTGGTCCCTGAACCTACTGGAAACAAGACCATCTATCTCTGGTCGCCTGGTCCCTGAACGTACTGGAAACAAGACCATCTATCTCTGGTCGCCTGGTCCCTGAACCTACTGGAAACAAGAACATCTATCTCTGGTCTCCTGGTCCCTGAACGTACTGGAAACAAGACCATCTATCTCTGGTCGCCTGGTCCCTGAACGTACTGGAAACAAGACCATCTATCTCTGGTCGCCTGGTCCCTGAACGTACTGGAAACAAGACCATCTATCTCTGGTCGTCTGGTCCCTGAACCTACTGGAAACAAGACCATCTATCTCTGGTCGCCTGGTCCCTGAACGTACTGGAAACAAGACCATCTATCTCTGGTCGCCTGGTCCCTGAACCTACTGGAAACAAGAACATCTATCTCTGGTCTCCTGGTCCCTGAACGTACTGGAAACAAGACCATCTATCTCTGGTCGCCTGGTCCCTGAACGTACTGGAAACAAGACCATCTATCTCTGGTCGCCTGGTCCCTGAACCTACTGGAAACAAGACCATCTATCTCTGGTCGCATGGTGCCTGAACCTACTGGAAACAAGACCATCTATCTCTGGTCGCCTGGTCCCTGAACCTACTGGAAACAAGACCATCTATCTCTGGTCTCCTGGTCCCTGAACCTACTGGAAACAAGACCATCTATCTCTGGTCTCCTGGTCCCTGAACCTACTGGAAACAAGACCATCTATCTCTGGTCGCCTGGTCCCTGAACCTACTGGAAACAAGACCATCTATCTCTGGTCGCCTGGTCCCTGAACCTACTGGAAACAAGACCATCTATCTCTGGTCGCCTGGTCCCTGAATCTACTGGAAACAAGACCATCTATCTCTGGTCCCTGAATCTACTTGAAACAAGACCATCTATCTCTGGTCGCCTGGTCCCTGAACCTACTGGAAACAAGACCATCTATCTCTGGTCGCCTGGTACCTGAACCTACTGGAAACAAGACCATTTATCTATGGTCGCCTGGTACCTGAACCTACTGGAAACAAGACCATCTATCTCTGGTCGCCTGGTCCCTGAACCTACTGGAAACAAGAACATCTATCTCTGGTCGCCTGGTCCCTGAACCTACAGGAAACGACCATCTATCTCTGGTCGCCTGGTTCCTGAACCTACTGGAAACAAGACCATCTATCTCTGGTCTCCTGGTCCCTGAACCTACTGGAAACAAGACCATCTATCTCTGGTCGCCTGGTCCCTGAACCTACTGGAAACAAGACCATCTATCTCTGGTCGCCTGGTCCCTGAACCTACTGGAAACAAGACCATCTATCTCTGGTCGCCTGGTCCCTGAACCTACTGGAAACAAGACCATCTATCTCTGGTCTCCTGGTCCCTGAACCTACTGGAAACAAGACCATCTATCTCTGGTCTCCTGGTCCCTGAACCTACTGGAAACAAGACCATCTATCTCTGGTCGCCTGGTCCCTGAACCTACTGGAAACAAGACCATCTATCTCTGGTCGCCTGGTCCCTGAACCTACTGGAAACAAGACCATCTATCTCTGGTCGCCTGGTCCCTGTACCTACTGGAAACAAGACCATCTATCTCTGGTCTCCTGGTCCCTGAACCTACTGGAAACAAGACCATCTATCTCTGGTCGCCTGGTCCCTGAACCTACTGGAAACAAGACCATCTATCTCTGGTCGCCTGGTCCCTGAACCTACTGGAAACAAGACCATCTATCTCTGGTCGCCTGGTCCCTGAACCTACTGGAAACAAGACCATCTATCTCTGGTCGCCTGGTCCCTGAACCTACTGGAAACAAGACCATCTATCTCTGGTCGCCTGGTCCCTGAACGTACTGGAAATAAGACCATCTATCTCTGGTCTCCTGGTCCCTGAACCTACTGGAAACAAGACCATCTATCTCTGGTCGCCTGGTCCCTGAACCTACTGGAAACAAGACCATCTATCTCTGGTCTCCTGGTCCCTGAACCTACTGGAAACAAGACCATCTATCTCTGGTCGCCTGGTCCCTGAACCTACTGGAAACAAGACCATCTATCTCTGGTCTCCTGGTCCCTGAACCTACTGGAAACAAGACCATCTATCTCTGGTCGCCTGGTCCCTGAACCTACTGGAAACAAGACCATCTATCTCTGGTCGCCTGGTCCCTGAACCTACTGGAAACAAGACCATCTCTGGTCGCCTGGTCCCTGAACCTACTGGAAACAAGACCATCTATCTCTGGTCGCCTGGTCCCTGAACCTACTGGAAACAAGACCATCTATCTCTGGTCTCCTGGTCCCTGAACCTACTGGAAACAAGACCATCTATCTCTGGTCGCCTGGTCCCTGAACCTACTGGAAACAAGACCATCTATCTCTGGTCTCCTGGTCCCTGAACCTACTGGAAACAAGAACATTTATCTCTGGTCTCCTGGTCCCTGAACCTACTGGAAACAAGACCATCTATCTCTGGTCGCCTGGTCCCTGAACGTACTGGCAACAAGACCATCTATCTCTGGTCGCCTGGTCCCTGAACCTACTGGAAACAAGACCATCTATCTCTGGTCTCCTGGTCCCTGAACCTACTGGAAACAAGACCATCTATCTCTGGTCGCCTGGTCCCTGAACCTACTGGAAACAAGACCATCTATCTCTGGTCGCCTGGTCCCTGAACCTACTGGAAACAAGACCATCTATCTCTGGTCGCCTGGTCCCTGTACCTACTGGAAACAAGACCATCTATCTCTGGTCTCCTGGTCCCTGAACCTACTGGAAACAAGACCATCTATCTCTGGTCGCCTGGTCCCTGAACCTACTGGAAACAAGACCATCTATCTCTGGTCGCCTGGTCCCTGAACCTACTGGAAACAAGACCATCTATCTCTGGTCGCCTGGTCCCTGAACCTACTGGAAACAAGACCATCTATCTCTGGACGCCTGGTCCCTGAACCTACTGGAAACAAGACCATCTATCTCTGGTCGCCTGGTCCCTGAACCTACTGGAAACAAGACCGACTATCTCTGGTCGCCTGGTCCCTGAACCTACTGGAAACAAGACCATCTATCTCTGGTCGCCTGGTCCCTGAACCTACTGGAAACAAGACCATCTATCTCTGGTCGCCTGGTCCCTGAACGTACTGGAAACAAGACCATCTATCTCTGGTCGCCTGGTCCCTGAACCTACTGGAAACAAGAACATTTTCTCTGGTCTCCTGGTACCTGAACCTACTGGAAACAAGACCATCTATCTCTGGTCGCCTGGTCCCTGAACCTACTGGAAACAAGAACATCTATCTCTGGTCGCCTGGTCCCTGAACCTACAGGAAACGACCATCTATCTCTGGTCGCCTGGTTCCTGAACCTACTGGAAACAAGACCATCTATCTCTGGTCTTCTGGTCCCTGAACCTACTGGAAACAAGACCATCTATCTCTGGTCTCCTGGTCCCTGAACCTACTGGAAACAAGACCATCTATCTCTGGTCGCCTGGTCCCTGAACCTACTGGAAACAAGACCATCTATCTCTGGTCGCCTGGTCCCTGAACCTACTGGAAACAAGACCATCTATCTCTGGTCGCCTGGTCCCTGAACCTACTGGAAACAAGACCATCTATCTCTGGTCTCCTGGTCCCTGAACCTACTGGAAACAAGACCATCTATCTCTGGTCTCCTGGTCCCTGAACCTACTGGAAACAAGACCATCTATCTCTGGTCGCCTGGTCCCTGAACCTACTGGAAACAAGACCATCTATCTCTGGTCGCCTGGTCCCTGAACCTACTGGAAACAAGACCATCTATCTCTGGTCGCCTGGTCCCTGAACCTACTGGAAACAAGACCATCTATCTCTGGTCGCCTGGTCCCTGAACGTACTGGAAACAAGACCATCTATCTCTGGTCGCCAGGTCCCTGAACCTACTGGAAACAAGAACATCTATCTCTGGTTGCCTGGTCCCTGAACCTACTGGAAACAAGACCATCTATCTCTGGTCGCCTGGTCCCTGAACCTACTGGAAACAAGACCATCTATCTCTGGTCGCCTGGTCCCTGAATCTACTGGAAACAAGACCATCTATCTCTGGTCCCTGAATCTACTTGAAACAAGACCATCTATCTCTGGTCTCCTGGTCCCTGAACCTACTGGAAACAAGACCATCTATCTCTGGTCGCCTGGTCCCTGAACCTACTGGAAACAAGACCATCTATCTCTGGTCTCCTGGTCCCTGAACCTACTGGAAACAAGAACATTTATCTCTGGTCTCCTGGTCCCTGAACCTACTGGAAACAAGACCATCTATCTCTGGTCGCCTGGTCCCTGAACGTACTGGCAACAAGACCATCTATCTCTGGTCGCCTGGTCCCTGAACCTACTGGAAACAAGACCATCTATCTCTGGTCTCCTGGTCCCTGAACCTACTGGAAACAAGACCATCTATCTCTGGTCGCCTGGTCCCTGAACCTACTGGAAACAAGACCATCTATCTCTGGTCGCCTGGTCCCTGAACCTACTGGAAACAAGACCATCTATCTCTGGTCGCCTGGTCCCTGTACCTACTGGAAACAAGACCATCTATCTCTGGTCTCCTGGTCCCTGAACCTACTGGAAACAAGACCATCTATCTCTGGTCGCCTGGTCCCTGAACCTACTGGAAACAAGACCATCTATCTCTGGTCGCCTGGTCCCTGAACCTACTGGAAACAAGACCATCTATCTCTGGTCGCCTGGTCCCTGAACCTACTGGAAACAAGACCATCTATCTCTGGACGCCTGGTCCCTGAACCTACTGGAAACAAGACCATCTATCTCTGGTCGCCTGGTCCCTGAACCTACTGGAAACAAGACCGACTATCTCTGGTCGCCTGGTCCCTGAACCTACTGGAAACAAGACCATCTATCTCTGGTCGCCTGGTCCCTGAACCTACTGGAAACAAGACCATCTATCTCTGGTCGCCTGGTCCCTGAACGTACTGGAAACAAGACCATCTATCTCTGGTCGCCTGGTCCCTGAACCTACTGGAAACAAGAACATTTTCTCTGGTCTCCTGGTACCTGAACCTACTGGAAACAAGACCATCTATCTCTGGTCGCCTGGTCCCTGAACCTACTGGAAACAAGAACATCTATCTCTGGTCGCCTGGTCCCTGAACCTACAGGAAACGACCATCTATCTCTGGTCGCCTGGTTCCTGAACCTACTGGAAACAAGACCATCTATCTCTGGTCTTCTGGTCCCTGAACCTACTGGAAACAAGACCATCTATCTCTGGTCTCCTGGTCCCTGAACCTACTGGAAACAAGACCATCTATCTCTGGTCGCCTGGTCCCTGAACCTACTGGAAACAAGACCATCTATCTCTGGTCGCCTGGTCCCTGAACCTACTGGAAACAAGACCATCTATCTCTGGTCGCCTGGTCCCTGAACCTACTGGAAACAAGACCATCTATCTCTGGTCTCCTGGTCCCTGAACCTACTGGAAACAAGACCATCTATCTCTGGTCTCCTGGTCCCTGAACCTACTGGAAACAAGACCATCTATCTCTGGTCGCCTGGTCCCTGAACCTACTGGAAACAAGACCATCTATCTCTGGTCGCCTGGTCCCTGAACCTACTGGAAACAAGACCATCTATCTCTGGTCGCCTGGTCCCTGAACCTACTGGAAACAAGACCATCTATCTCTGGTCGCCTGGTCCCTGAACGTACTGGAAACAAGACCATCTATCTCTGGTCGCCAGGTCCCTGAACCTACTGGAAACAAGAACATCTATCTCTGGTTGCCTGGTCCCTGAACCTACTGGAAACAAGACCATCTATCTCTGGTCGCCTGGTCCCTGAACCTACTGGAAACAAGACCATCTATCTCTGGTCGCCTGGTCCCTGAATCTACTGGAAACAAGACCATCTATCTCTGGTCCCTGAATCTACTTGAAACAAGACCATCTATCTCTGGTCGCCTGGTCCCTGAACCTACTGGAAACGACCATCTATCTCTGGTCCCTGAACCTACTGGAAACAAGACCATCTATCTCTGGTCTCCTGGTCCCTGAACCTACTGGAAACAAGACCATCTATCTCTGGTTGCCTGGTCCCTGAACCTACTGGAAACAAGACCATCTATCTCTGGTCGCCTGGTCCCTGAACGTACTGGAAACAAGACCATCTATCTCTGGTCGCCTGGTCCCTGAACCTACTGGAAACAAGAACATCTATCTCTGGTCTCCTGGTCCCTGAACGTACTGGAAACAAGACCATCTATCTCTGGTCGCCTGGTCCCTGAACGTACTGGAAACAAGACCATCTATCTCTGGTCGCCTGGTCCCTGAACCTACAGGAAACGACCATCTATCTCTGGTCGCCTGGTTCCTGAACCTACTGGAAACAAGACCATCTATCTCTGGTCTCCTGGTCCCTGAACCTACTGGAAACAAGACCATCTATCTCTGGTCGCCTGGTCCCTGAACCTACTGGAAACAAGACCATCTATCTCTGGTCGCCTGGTCCCTGAACCTACTGGAAACAAGACCATCTATCTCTGGTCGCCTGGTCCCTGAACCTACTGGAAACAAGACCATCTATCTCTGGTCGCCTGGTCCCTGAACCTACTGGAAACAAGAACATCTATCTCTGGTCTCCTGGTCCCTGAACGTACTGGAAACAAGACCATCTATCTCTGGTCGCCTGGTCCCTGAACCTACTGGAAACAAGAACATCTATCTCTGGTCGCCTGGTCCCTGAACCTACAGGAAACGACCATCTATCTCTGGTCGCCTGGTTCCTGAACCTACTGGAAACAAGACCATCTATCTCTGGTCTCCTGGTCCCTGAACCTACTGGAAACAAGACCATCTATCTCTGGTCGCCTGGTCCCTGAACCTACTGGAAACAAGACCATCTATCTCTGGTCGCCTGGTCCCTGAACCTACTGGAAACAAGACCATCTATCTCTGGTCGCCTGGTCCCTGAACCTACTGGAAACAAGAACATCTATCTCTGGTCTCCTGGTCCCTGAACGTACTGGAAACAAGACCATCTATCTCTGGTCGCCTGGTCCCTGAACGTACTGGAAACAAGACCATCTATCTCTGGTCGCCTGGTCCCTGAACCTACTGGAAACAAGACCATCTATCTCTGGTCTCCTGGTCCCTGAACCTACTGGAAACAAGACCATCTATCTCTGGTTGCCTGGTCCCTGAACCTACTGGAAACAAGACCATCTATCTCTGGTCGCCTGGTCCCTGAACGTACTGGAAACAAGACCATCTATCTCTGGTCGCCTGGTCCCTGAACCTACTGGAAACAAGAACATCTATCTCTGGTCTCCTGGTCCCTGAACGTACTGGAAACAAGACCATCTATCTCTGGTCGCCTGGTCCCTGAACGTACTGGAAACAAGACCATCTATCTCTGGTCGCCTGGTCCCTGAACGTACTGGAAACAAGACCATCTATCTCTGGTCGTCTGGTCCCTGAACCTACTGGAAACAAGACCATCTATCTCTGGTCGCCTGGTCCCTGAACGTACTGGAAACAAGACCATCTATCTCTGGTCGCCTGGTCCCTGAACCTACTGGAAACAAGAACATCTATCTCTGGTCTCCTGGTCCCTGAACGTACTGGAAACAAGACCATCTATCTCTGGTCGCCTGGTCCCTGAACGTACTGGAAACAAGACCATCTATCTCTGGTCGCCTGGTCCCTGAACCTACTGGAAACAAGACCATCTATCTCTGGTCGCATGGTGCCTGAACCTACTGGAAACAAGACCATCTATCTCTGGTCGCCTGGTCCCTGAACCTACTGGAAACAAGACCATCTATCTCTGGTCTCCTGGTCCCTGAACCTACTGGAAACAAGACCATCTATCTCTGGTCTCCTGGTCCCTGAACCTACTGGAAACAAGACCATCTATCTCTGGTCGCCTGGTCCCTGAACCTACTGGAAACAAGACCATCTATCTCTGGTCGCCTGGTCCCTGAACCTACTGGAAACAAGACCATCTATCTCTGGTCGCCTGGTCCCTGAATCTACTGGAAACAAGACCATCTATCTCTGGTCCCTGAATCTACTTGAAACAAGACCATCTATCTCTGGTCGCCTGGTCCCTGAACCTACTGGAAACAAGACCATCTATCTCTGGTCGCCTGGTACCTGAACCTACTGGAAACAAGACCATTTATCTATGGTCGCCTGGTACCTGAACCTACTGGAAACAAGACCATCTATCTCTGGTCGCCTGGTCCCTGAACCTACTGGAAACAAGAACATCTATCTCTGGTCGCCTGGTCCCTGAACCTACAGGAAACGACCATCTATCTCTGGTCGCCTGGTTCCTGAACCTACTGGAAACAAGACCATCTATCTCTGGTCTCCTGGTTCCTGAACCTACTGGAAACAAGACCATCTATCTCTGGTCTCCTGGTCCCTGAACCTACTGGAAACAAGACCATCTATCTCTGGTCGCCTGGTCCCTGAACCTACTGGAAACAAGACCATCTATCTCTGGTCGCCTGGTCCCTGAACCTACTGGAAACAAGACCATCTATCTCTGGTCGCCTGGTCCCTGAACCTACTGGAAACAAGACCATCTATCTCTGGTCTCCTGGTCCCTGAACCTACTGGAAACAAGACCATCTATCTCTGGTCTCCTGGTCCCTGAACCTACTGGAAACAAGACCATCTATCTCTGGTCGCCTGGTCCCTGAACCTACTGGAAACAAGACCATCTATCTCTGGTCGCCTGGTCCCTGAACCTACTGGAAACAAGACCATCTATCTCTGGTCGCCTGGTCCCTGTACCTACTGGAAACAAGACCATCTATCTCTGGTCTCCTGGTCCCTGAACCTACTGGAAACAAGACCATCTATCTCTGGTCGCCTGGTCCCTGAACCTACTGGAAACAAGACCATCTATCTCTGGTCGCCTGGTCCCTGAACCTACTGGAAACAAGACCATCTATCTCTGGTCGCCTGGTCCCTAAACCTACTGGAAACAAGACCATCTATCTCTGGTTGCCTGGTCCCTGAACCTACTGGAAACAAGACCATCTATCTCTGGTCGCCTGGTCCCTGAACGTACTGGAAATAAGACCATCTATCTCTGGTCTCCTGGTCCCTGAACCTACTGGAAACAAGACCATCTATCTCTGGTCGCCTGGTCCCTGAACCTACTGGAAACAAGACCATCTATCTCTGGTCTCCTGGTCCCTGAACCTACTGGAAACAAGACCATCTATCTCTGGTCGCCTGGTCCCTGAACCTACTGGAAACAAGACCATCTATCTCTGGTCTCCTGGTCCCTGAACCTACTGGAAACAAGACCATCTATCTCTGGTCGCCTGGTCCCTGAACCTACTGGAAACAAGACCATCTATCTCTGGTCGCCTGGTCCCTGAACCTACTGGAAACAAGACCATCTCTGGTCGCCTGGTCCCTGAACCTACTGGAAACAAGACCATCTATCTCTGGTCGCCTGGTCCCTGAACCTACTGGAAACAAGACCATCTATCTCTGGTCTCCTGGTCCCTGAACCTACTGGAAACAAGAACATTTATCTCTGGTCTCCTGGTCCCTGAACCTACTGGAAACAAGACCATCTATCTCTGGTCGCCTGGTCCCTGAACGTACTGGAAACAAGACCATCTATCTCTGGTCGCCTGGTCCCTGAACCTACTGGAAACAAGAACATCTATCTCTGGTCTCCTGGTCCCTGAACGTACTGGAAACAAGACCATCTATCTCTGGTCGCCTGGTCCCTGAACGTACTGGAAACAAGACCATCTATCTCTGGTCGCCTGGTCCCTGAACCTACTGGAAACAAGACCATCTATCTCTGGTCGCATGGTGCCTGAACCTACTGGAAACAAGACCATCTATCTCTGGTCGCCTGGTCCCTGAACCTACTGGAAACAAGACCATCTATCTCTGGTCTCCTGGTCCCTGAACCTACTGGAAACAAGACCATCTATCTCTGGTCTCCTGGTCCCTGAACCTACTGGAAACAAGACCATCTATCTCTGGTCGCCTGGTCCCTGAACCTACTGGAAACAAGACCATCTATCTCTGGTCGCCTGGTCCCTGAACCTACTGGAAACAAGACCATCTATCTCTGGTCGCCTGGTCCCTGTACCTACTGGAAACAAGACCATCTATCTCTGGTCTCCTGGTCCCTGAACCTACTGGAAACAAGACCATCTATCTCTGGTCGCCTGGTCCCTGAACCTACTGGAAACAAGACCATCTATCTCTGGTCGCCTGGTCCCTGAACCTACTGGAAACAAGACCATCTATCTCTGGTCGCCTGGTCCCTGAACCTACTGGAAACAAGACCATCTATCTCTGGACGCCTGGTCCCTGAACCTACTGGAAACAAGACCATCTATCTCTGGTCGCCTGGTCCCTGAACCTACTGGAAACAAGACCGACTATCTCTGGTCGCCTGGTCCCTGAACCTACTGGAAACAAGACCATCTATCTCTGGTCGCCTGGTCCCTGAACCTACTGGAAACAAGACCATCTATCTCTGGTCGCCTGGTCCCTGAACGTACTGGAAACAAGACCATCTATCTCTGGTCGCCTGGTCCCTGAACCTACTGGAAACAAGAACATTTTCTCTGGTCTCCTGGTACCTGAACCTACTGGAAACAAGACCATCTATCTCTGGTCGCCTGGTCCCTGAACCTACTGGAAACAAGAACATCTATCTCTGGTCGCCTGGTCCCTGAACCTACAGGAAACGACCATCTATCTCTGGTCGCCTGGTTCCTGAACCTACTGGAAACAAGACCATCTATCTCTGGTCTTCTGGTCCCTGAACCTACTGGAAACAAGACCATCTATCTCTGGTCTCCTGGTCCCTGAACCTACTGGAAACAAGACCATCTATCTCTGGTCGCCTGGTCCCTGAACCTACTGGAAACAAGACCATCTATCTCTGGTCGCCTGGTCCCTGAACCTACTGGAAACAAGACCATCTATCTCTGGTCGCCTGGTCCCTGAACCTACTGGAAACAAGACCATCTATCTCTGGTCTCCTGGTCCCTGAACCTACTGGAAACAAGACCATCTATCTCTGGTCTCCTGGTCCCTGAACCTACTGGAAACAAGACCATCTATCTCTGGTCGCCTGGTCCCTGAACCTACTGGAAACAAGACCATCTATCTCTGGTCGCCTGGTCCCTGAACCTACTGGAAACAAGACCATCTATCTCTGGTCGCCTGGTCCCTGAACGTACTGGAAACAAGACCATCTATCTCTGGTCGCCAGGTCCCTGAACCTACTGGAAACAAGAACATCTATCTCTGGTTGCCTGGTCCCTGAACCTACTGGAAACAAGACCATCTATCTCTGGTCGCCTGGTCCCTGAACCTACTGGAAACAAGACCATCTATCTCTGGTCGCCTGGTCCCTGAATCTACTGGAAACAAGACCATCTATCTCTGGTCCCTGAATCTACTTGAAACAAGACCATCTATCTCTGGTCGCCTGGTCCCTGAACCTACTGGAAACGACCATCTATCTCTGGTCCCTGAACCTACTGGAAACAAGACCATCTATCTCTGGTCTCCTGGTCCCTGAACCTACTGGAAACAAGACCATCTATCTCTGGTCGCCTGGTCCCTGAACCTACTGGAAACAAGACCATCTATCTCTGGTCTCCTGGTCCCTGAACCTACTGGAAACAAGACCATCTATCTCTGGTCTCCTGGTCCCTGAACCTACTGGAAACAAGACCATCTATCTCTGGTCGCCTGGTCCCTGAACCTACTGGAAACAAGACCATCTATCTCTGGTCGCCTGGTCCCTGAACCTACTGGAAACAAGACCATCTATCTCTGGTCGCCTGGTCCCTGTACCTACTGGAAACAAGACCATCTATCTCTGGTCTCCTGGTCCCTGAACCTACTGGAAACAAGACCATCTATCTCTGGTCGCCTGGTCCCTGAACCTACTGGAAACAAGACCATCTATCTCTGGTCGCCTGGTCCCTGAACCTACTGGAAACAAGACCATCTATCTCTGGTCGCCTGGTCCCTGAACCTACTGGAAACAAGACCATCTATCTCTGGACGCCTGGTCCCTGAACCTACTGGAAACAAGACCATCTATCTCTGGTCGCCTGGTCCCTGAACCTACTGGAAACAAGACCGACTATCTCTGGTCGCCTGGTCCCTGAACCTACTGGAAACAAGACCATCTATCTCTGGTCGCCTGGTCCCTGAACCTACTGGAAACAAGACCATCTATCTCTGGTCGCCTGGTCCCTGAACGTACTGGAAACAAGACCATCTATCTCTGGTCGCCTGGTCCCTGAACCTACTGGAAACAAGAACATTTTCTCTGGTCTCCTGGTACCTGAACCTACTGGAAACAAGACCATCTATCTCTGGTCGCCTGGTCCCTGAACCTACTGGAAACAAGAACATCTATCTCTGGTCGCCTGGTCCCTGAACCTACAGGAAACGACCATCTATCTCTGGTCGCCTGGTTCCTGAACCTACTGGAAACAAGACCATCTATCTCTGGTCTTCTGGTCCCTGAACCTACTGGAAACAAGACCATCTATCTCTGGTCTCCTGGTCCCTGAACCTACTGGAAACAAGACCATCTATCTCTGGTCGCCTGGTCCCTGAACCTACTGGAAACAAGACCATCTATCTCTGGTCGCCTGGTCCCTGAACCTACTGGAAACAAGACCATCTATCTCTGGTCGCCTGGTCCCTGAACCTACTGGAAACAAGACCATCTATCTCTGGTCTCCTGGTCCCTGAACCTACTGGAAACAAGACCATCTATCTCTGGTCTCCTGGTCCCTGAACCTACTGGAAACAAGACCATCTATCTCTGGTCGCCTGGTCCCTGAACCTACTGGAAACAAGACCATCTATCTCTGGTCGCCTGGTCCCTGAACCTACTGGAAACAAGACCATCTATCTCTGGTCGCCTGGTCCCTGAACGTACTGGAAACAAGACCATCTATCTCTGGTCGCCAGGTCCCTGAACCTACTGGAAACAAGAACATCTATCTCTGGTTGCCTGGTCCCTGAACCTACTGGAAACAAGACCATCTATCTCTGGTCGCCTGGTCCCTGAACCTACTGGAAACAAGACCATCTATCTCTGGTCGCCTGGTCCCTGAATCTACTGGAAACAAGACCATCTATCTCTGGTCCCTGAATCTACTTGAAACAAGACCATCTATCTCTGGTCGCCTGGTCCCTGAACCTACTGGAAACGACCATCTATCTCTGGTCCCTGAACCTACTGGAAACAAGACCATCTATCTCTGGTCTCCTGGTCCCTGAACCTACTGGAAACAAGACCATCTATCTCTGGTTGCCTGGTCCCTGAACCTACTGGAAACAAGACCATCTATCTCTGGTCGCCTGGTCCCTGAACGTACTGGAAACAAGACCATCTATCTCTGGTCGCCTGGTCCCTGAACCTACTGGAAACAAGAACATCTATCTCTGGTCTCCTGGTCCCTGAACGTACTGGAAACAAGACCATCTATCTCTGGTCGCCTGGTCCCTGAACGTACTGGAAACAAGACCATCTATCTCTGGTCGCCTGGTCCCTGAACCTACAGGAAACGACCATCTATCTCTGGTCGCCTGGTTCCTGAACCTACTGGAAACAAGACCATCTATCTCTGGTCTCCTGGTCCCTGAACCTACTGGAAACAAGACCATCTATCTCTGGTCGCCTGGTCCCTGAACCTACTGGAAACAAGACCATCTATCTCTGGTCGCCTGGTCCCTGAACCTACTGGAAACAAGACCATCTATCTCTGGTCGCCTGGTCCCTGAACCTACTGGAAACAAGACCATCTATCTCTGGTCGCCTGGTCCCTGAACCTACTGGAAACAAGAACATCTATCTCTGGTCTCCTGGTCCCTGAACGTACTGGAAACAAGACCATCTATCTCTGGTCGCCTGGTCCCTGAACCTACTGGAAACAAGAACATCTATCTCTGGTCGCCTGGTCCCTGAACCTACAGGAAACGACCATCTATCTCTGGTCGCCTGGTTCCTGAACCTACTGGAAACAAGACCATCTATCTCTGGTCTCCTGGTCCCTGAACCTACTGGAAACAAGACCATCTATCTCTGGTCGCCTGGTCCCTGAACCTACTGGAAACAAGACCATCTATCTCTGGTCGCCTGGTCCCTGAACCTACTGGAAACAAGACCATCTATCTCTGGTCGCCTGGTCCCTGAACCTACTGGAAACAAGAACATCTATCTCTGGTCTCCTGGTCCCTGAACGTACTGGAAACAAGACCATCTATCTCTGGTCGCCTGGTCCCTGAACGTACTGGAAACAAGACCATCTATCTCTGGTCGCCTGGTCCCTGAACCTACTGGAAACAAGACCATCTATCTCTGGTCTCCTGGTCCCTGAACCTACTGGAAACAAGACCATCTATCTCTGGTTGCCTGGTCCCTGAACCTACTGGAAACAAGACCATCTATCTCTGGTCGCCTGGTCCCTGAACGTACTGGAAACAAGACCATCTATCTCTGGTCGCCTGGTCCCTGAACCTACTGGAAACAAGAACATCTATCTCTGGTCTCCTGGTCCCTGAACGTACTGGAAACAAGACCATCTATCTCTGGTCGCCTGGTCCCTGAACGTACTGGAAACAAGACCATCTATCTCTGGTCGCCTGGTCCCTGAACGTACTGGAAACAAGACCATCTATCTCTGGTCGTCTGGTCCCTGAACCTACTGGAAACAAGACCATCTATCTCTGGTCGCCTGGTCCCTGAACGTACTGGAAACAAGACCATCTATCTCTGGTCGCCTGGTCCCTGAACCTACTGGAAACAAGAACATCTATCTCTGGTCTCCTGGTCCCTGAACGTACTGGAAACAAGACCATCTATCTCTGGTCGCCTGGTCCCTGAACGTACTGGAAACAAGACCATCTATCTCTGGTCGCCTGGTCCCTGAACCTACTGGAAACAAGACCATCTATCTCTGGTCGCATGGTGCCTGAACCTACTGGAAACAAGACCATCTATCTCTGGTCGCCTGGTCCCTGAACCTACTGGAAACAAGACCATCTATCTCTGGTCTCCTGGTCCCTGAACCTACTGGAAACAAGACCATCTATCTCTGGTCTCCTGGTCCCTGAACCTACTGGAAACAAGACCATCTATCTCTGGTCGCCTGGTCCCTGAACCTACTGGAAACAAGACCATCTATCTCTGGTCGCCTGGTCCCTGAACCTACTGGAAACAAGACCATCTATCTCTGGTCGCCTGGTCCCTGAATCTACTGGAAACAAGACCATCTATCTCTGGTCCCTGAATCTACTTGAAACAAGACCATCTATCTCTGGTCGCCTGGTCCCTGAACCTACTGGAAACAAGACCATCTATCTCTGGTCGCCTGGTACCTGAACCTACTGGAAACAAGACCATTTATCTATGGTCGCCTGGTACCTGAACCTACTGGAAACAAGACCATCTATCTCTGGTCGCCTGGTCCCTGAACCTACTGGAAACAAGAACATCTATCTCTGGTCGCCTGGTCCCTGAACCTACAGGAAACGACCATCTATCTCTGGTCGCCTGGTTCCTGAACCTACTGGAAACAAGACCATCTATCTCTGGTCTCCTGGTTCCTGAACCTACTGGAAACAAGACCATCTATCTCTGGTCTCCTGGTCCCTGAACCTACTGGAAACAAGACCATCTATCTCTGGTCGCCTGGTCCCTGAACCTACTGGAAACAAGACCATCTATCTCTGGTCGCCTGGTCCCTGAACCTACTGGAAACAAGACCATCTATCTCTGGTCGCCTGGTCCCTGAACCTACTGGAAACAAGACCATCTATCTCTGGTCTCCTGGTCCCTGAACCTACTGGAAACAAGACCATCTATCTCTGGTCTCCTGGTCCCTGAACCTACTGGAAACAAGACCATCTATCTCTGGTCGCCTGGTCCCTGAACCTACTGGAAACAAGACCATCTATCTCTGGTCGCCTGGTCCCTGAACCTACTGGAAACAAGACCATCTATCTCTGGTCGCCTGGTCCCTGTACCTACTGGAAACAAGACCATCTATCTCTGGTCTCCTGGTCCCTGAACCTACTGGAAACAAGACCATCTATCTCTGGTCGCCTGGTCCCTGAACCTACTGGAAACAAGACCATCTATCTCTGGTCGCCTGGTCCCTGAACCTACTGGAAACAAGACCATCTATCTCTGGTCGCCTGGTCCCTAAACCTACTGGAAACAAGACCATCTATCTCTGGTTGCCTGGTCCCTGAACCTACTGGAAACAAGACCATCTATCTCTGGTCGCCTGGTCCCTGAACGTACTGGAAATAAGACCATCTATCTCTGGTCTCCTGGTCCCTGAACCTACTGGAAACAAGACCATCTATCTCTGGTCGCCTGGTCCCTGAACCTACTGGAAACAAGACCATCTATCTCTGGTCTCCTGGTCCCTGAACCTACTGGAAACAAGACCATCTATCTCTGGTCGCCTGGTCCCTGAACCTACTGGAAACAAGACCATCTATCTCTGGTCTCCTGGTCCCTGAACCTACTGGAAACAAGACCATCTATCTCTGGTCGCCTGGTCCCTGAACCTACTGGAAACAAGACCATCTATCTCTGGTCGCCTGGTCCCTGAACCTACTGGAAACAAGACCATCTCTGGTCGCCTGGTCCCTGAACCTACTGGAAACAAGACCATCTATCTCTGGTCGCCTGGTCCCTGAACCTACTGGAAACAAGACCATCTATCTCTGGTCTCCTGGTCCCTGAACCTACTGGAAACAAGAACATTTATCTCTGGTCTCCTGGTCCCTGAACCTACTGGAAACAAGACCATCTATCTCTGGTCGCCTGGTCCCTGAACGTACTGGAAACAAGACCATCTATCTCTGGTCGCCTGGTCCCTGAACCTACTGGAAACAAGAACATCTATCTCTGGTCTCCTGGTCCCTGAACGTACTGGAAACAAGACCATCTATCTCTGGTCGCCTGGTCCCTGAACGTACTGGAAACAAGACCATCTATCTCTGGTCGCCTGGTCCCTGAACCTACTGGAAACAAGACCATCTATCTCTGGTCGCATGGTGCCTGAACCTACTGGAAACAAGACCATCTATCTCTGGTCGCCTGGTCCCTGAACCTACTGGAAACAAGACCATCTATCTCTGGTCTCCTGGTCCCTGAACCTACTGGAAACAAGACCATCTATCTCTGGTCTCCTGGTCCCTGAACCTACTGGAAACAAGACCATCTATCTCTGGTCGCCTGGTCCCTGAACCTACTGGAAACAAGACCATCTATCTCTGGTCGCCTGGTCCCTGAACCTACTGGAAACAAGACCATCTATCTCTGGTCGCCTGGTCCCTGTACCTACTGGAAACAAGACCATCTATCTCTGGTCTCCTGGTCCCTGAACCTACTGGAAACAAGACCATCTATCTCTGGTCGCCTGGTCCCTGAACCTACTGGAAACAAGACCATCTATCTCTGGTCGCCTGGTCCCTGAACCTACTGGAAACAAGACCATCTATCTCTGGTCGCCTGGTCCCTGAACCTACTGGAAACAAGACCATCTATCTCTGGACGCCTGGTCCCTGAACCTACTGGAAACAAGACCATCTATCTCTGGTCGCCTGGTCCCTGAACCTACTGGAAACAAGACCGACTATCTCTGGTCGCCTGGTCCCTGAACCTACTGGAAACAAGACCATCTATCTCTGGTCGCCTGGTCCCTGAACCTACTGGAAACAAGACCATCTATCTCTGGTCGCCTGGTCCCTGAACGTACTGGAAACAAGACCATCTATCTCTGGTCGCCTGGTCCCTGAACCTACTGGAAACAAGAACATTTTCTCTGGTCTCCTGGTACCTGAACCTACTGGAAACAAGACCATCTATCTCTGGTCGCCTGGTCCCTGAACCTACTGGAAACAAGAACATCTATCTCTGGTCGCCTGGTCCCTGAACCTACAGGAAACGACCATCTATCTCTGGTCGCCTGGTTCCTGAACCTACTGGAAACAAGACCATCTATCTCTGGTCTTCTGGTCCCTGAACCTACTGGAAACAAGACCATCTATCTCTGGTCTCCTGGTCCCTGAACCTACTGGAAACAAGACCATCTATCTCTGGTCGCCTGGTCCCTGAACCTACTGGAAACAAGACCATCTATCTCTGGTCGCCTGGTCCCTGAACCTACTGGAAACAAGACCATCTATCTCTGGTCGCCTGGTCCCTGAACCTACTGGAAACAAGACCATCTATCTCTGGTCTCCTGGTCCCTGAACCTACTGGAAACAAGACCATCTATCTCTGGTCTCCTGGTCCCTGAACCTACTGGAAACAAGACCATCTATCTCTGGTCGCCTGGTCCCTGAACCTACTGGAAACAAGACCATCTATCTCTGGTCGCCTGGTCCCTGAACCTACTGGAAACAAGACCATCTATCTCTGGTCGCCTGGTCCCTGAACCTACTGGAAACAAGACCATCTATCTCTGGTCGCCTGGTCCCTGAACGTACTGGAAACAAGACCATCTATCTCTGGTCGCCAGGTCCCTGAACCTACTGGAAACAAGAACATCTATCTCTGGTTGCCTGGTCCCTGAACCTACTGGAAACAAGACCATCTATCTCTGGTCGCCTGGTCCCTGAACCTACTGGAAACAAGACCATCTATCTCTGGTCGCCTGGTCCCTGAATCTACTGGAAACAAGACCATCTATCTCTGGTCCCTGAATCTACTTGAAACAAGACCATCTATCTCTGGTCGCCTGGTCCCTGAACCTACTGGAAACGACCATCTATCTCTGGTCCCTGAACCTACTGGAAACAAGACCATCTATCTCTGGTCTCCTGGTCCCTGAACCTACTGGAAACAAGACCATCTATCTCTGGTTGCCTGGTCCCTGAACCTACTGGAAACAAGACCATCTATCTCTGGTCGCCTGGTCCCTGAACGTACTGGAAACAAGACCATCTATCTCTGGTCGCCTGGTCCCTGAACCTACTGGAAACAAGAACATCTATCTCTGGTCTCCTGGTCCCTGAACGTACTGGAAACAAGACCATCTATCTCTGGTCGCCTGGTCCCTGAACGTACTGGAAACAAGACCATCTATCTCTGGTCGCCTGGTCCCTGAACGTACTGGAAACAAGACCATCTATCTCTGGTCGTCTGGTCCCTGAACCTACTGGAAACAAGACCATCTATCTCTGGTCGCCTGGTCCCTGAACGTACTGGAAACAAGACCATCTATCTCTGGTCGCCTGGTCCCTGAACCTACTGGAAACAAGAACATCTATCTCTGGTCTCCTGGTCCCTGAACGTACTGGAAACAAGACCATCTATCTCTGGTCGCCTGGTCCCTGAACGTACTGGAAACAAGACCATCTATCTCTGGTCGCCTGGTCCCTGAACCTACTGGAAACAAGACCATCTATCTCTGGTCGCATGGTGCCTGAACCTACTGGAAACAAGACCATCTATCTCTGGTCGCCTGGTCCCTGAACCTACTGGAAACAAGACCATCTATCTCTGGTCTCCTGGTCCCTGAACCTACTGGAAACAAGACCATCTATCTCTGGTCTCCTGGTCCCTGAACCTACTGGAAACAAGACCATCTATCTCTGGTCGCCTGGTCCCTGAACCTACTGGAAACAAGACCATCTATCTCTGGTCGCCTGGTCCCTGAACCTACTGGAAACAAGACCATCTATCTCTGGTCGCCTGGTCCCTGAATCTACTGGAAACAAGACCATCTATCTCTGGTCCCTGAATCTACTTGAAACAAGACCATCTATCTCTGGTCGCCTGGTCCCTGAACCTACTGGAAACAAGACCATCTATCTCTGGTCGCCTGGTACCTGAACCTACTGGAAACAAGACCATTTATCTATGGTCGCCTGGTACCTGAACCTACTGGAAACAAGACCATCTATCTCTGGTCGCCTGGTCCCTGAACCTACTGGAAACAAGAACATCTATCTCTGGTCGCCTGGTCCCTGAACCTACAGGAAACGACCATCTATCTCTGGTCGCCTGGTTCCTGAACCTACTGGAAACAAGACCATCTATCTCTGGTCTCCTGGTTCCTGAACCTACTGGAAACAAGACCATCTATCTCTGGTCTCCTGGTCCCTGAACCTACTGGAAACAAGACCATCTATCTCTGGTCGCCTGGTCCCTGAACCTACTGGAAACAAGACCATCTATCTCTGGTCGCCTGGTCCCTGAACCTACTGGAAACAAGACCATCTATCTCTGGTCGCCTGGTCCCTGAACCTACTGGAAACAAGACCATCTATCTCTGGTCTCCTGGTCCCTGAACCTACTGGAAACAAGACCATCTATCTCTGGTCTCCTGGTCCCTGAACCTACTGGAAACAAGACCATCTATCTCTGGTCGCCTGGTCCCTGAACCTACTGGAAACAAGACCATCTATCTCTGGTCGCCTGGTCCCTGAACCTACTGGAAACAAGACCATCTATCTCTGGTCGCCTGGTCCCTGTACCTACTGGAAACAAGACCATCTATCTCTGGTCTCCTGGTCCCTGAACCTACTGGAAACAAGACCATCTATCTCTGGTCGCCTGGTCCCTGAACCTACTGGAAACAAGACCATCTATCTCTGGTCGCCTGGTCCCTGAACCTACTGGAAACAAGACCATCTATCTCTGGTCGCCTGGTCCCTAAACCTACTGGAAACAAGACCATCTATCTCTGGTTGCCTGGTCCCTGAACCTACTGGAAACAAGACCATCTATCTCTGGTCGCCTGGTCCCTGAACGTACTGGAAATAAGACCATCTATCTCTGGTCTCCTGGTCCCTGAACCTACTGGAAACAAGACCATCTATCTCTGGTCGCCTGGTCCCTGAACCTACTGGAAACAAGACCATCTATCTCTGGTCTCCTGGTCCCTGAACCTACTGGAAACAAGACCATCTATCTCTGGTCGCCTGGTCCCTGAACCTACTGGAAACAAGACCATCTATCTCTGGTCTCCTGGTCCCTGAACCTACTGGAAACAAGACCATCTATCTCTGGTCGCCTGGTCCCTGAACCTACTGGAAACAAGACCATCTATCTCTGGTCGCCTGGTCCCTGAACCTACTGGAAACAAGACCATCTCTGGTCGCCTGGTCCCTGAACCTACTGGAAACAAGACCATCTATCTCTGGTCGCCTGGTCCCTGAACCTACTGGAAACAAGACCATCTATCTCTGGTCTCCTGGTCCCTGAACCTACTGGAAACAAGAACATTTATCTCTGGTCTCCTGGTCCCTGAACCTACTGGAAACAAGACCATCTATCTCTGGTCGCCTGGTCCCTGAACGTACTGGAAACAAGACCATCTATCTCTGGTCGCCTGGTCCCTGAACCTACTGGAAACAAGAACATCTATCTCTGGTCTCCTGGTCCCTGAACGTACTGGAAACAAGACCATCTATCTCTGGTCGCCTGGTCCCTGAACGTACTGGAAACAAGACCATCTATCTCTGGTCGCCTGGTCCCTGAACCTACTGGAAACAAGACCATCTATCTCTGGTCGCATGGTGCCTGAACCTACTGGAAACAAGACCATCTATCTCTGGTCGCCTGGTCCCTGAACCTACTGGAAACAAGACCATCTATCTCTGGTCTCCTGGTCCCTGAACCTACTGGAAACAAGACCATCTATCTCTGGTCTCCTGGTCCCTGAACCTACTGGAAACAAGACCATCTATCTCTGGTCGCCTGGTCCCTGAACCTACTGGAAACAAGACCATCTATCTCTGGTCGCCTGGTCCCTGAACCTACTGGAAACAAGACCATCTATCTCTGGTCGCCTGGTCCCTGAACCTACTGGAAACAAGACCATCTATCTCTGGTCCCTGAATCTACTTGAAACAAGACCATCTACCTCTGTTCGCCTGGTCCCTGAACCTACTGGAAACAAGACCATCTATCTCTGGTCGCCTGGTACCTGAACCTACTGGAAACAAGACCATCTATCTCTGGTCGCCTGGTACCTGAACCTACTGGAAACAAGACCATCTATCTCTGGTCGCCTGGTCCCTGAACCTACTGGAAACAAGAACATCTATCTCTGGTCGCCTGGTCCCTGAACCTACAGGAAACGACCATCTATCTCTGGTCGCCTGGTCCCTGAACCTACTGGAAACAAGACCATCTATCTCTGGTCGCCTGGTCCCTGAACCTACTGGAAACAAGACCATCTATCTCTGGTCTCCTGGTCCCTGAACCTACTGGAAACAAGACCATCTATCTCTGGTCTCCTGGTCCCTGAACCTACTGGAAACAAGACCATCTATCTCTGGTCGCCTGGTCCCTGAACCTACTGGAAACAAGACCATCTATCTCTGGTCGCCTGGTCCCTGAACCTACTGGAAACAAGACCATCTATCTCTGGTCGCCTGGTCCCTGAACCTACTGGAAACAAGACCATCTATCTCTGGTCGCCTGGTCCCTGAACCTACTGGAAACAAGACCATCTATCTCTGGTCGCCTGGTCCCTGAACCTACTGGAAACAAGACCATCTATCTCTGGTCGCCTGGTCCCTGAACCTACTGGAAACAAGACCATCTATCTCTGGTCCCTGAATCTACTTGAAACAAGACCATCTACCTCTGTTCGCCTGGTCCCTGAACCTACTGGAAACAAGACCATCTATCTCTGGTCGCCTGGTACCTGAACCTACTGGAAACAAGACCATCTATCTCTGGTCGCCTGGTACCTGAACCTACTGGAAACAAGACCATCTATCTCTGGTCGCCTGGTCCCTGAACCTACTGGAAACAAGAACATCTATCTCTGGTCGCCTGGTCCCTGAACCTACAGGAAACGACCATCTATCTCTGGTCGCCTGGTCCCTGAACCTACTGGAAACAAGACCATCTATCTCTGGTCGCCTGGTCCCTGAACCTACTGGAAACAAGACCATCTATCTCTGGTCTCCTGGTCCCTGAACCTACTGGAAACAAGACCATCTATCTCTGGTCTCCTGGTCCCTGAACCTACTGGAAACAAGACCATCTATCTCTGGTCGCCTGGTCCCTGAACCTACTGGAAACAAGACCATCTATCTCTGGTCGCCTGGTCCCTGAACCTACTGGAAACAAGACCATCTATCTCTGGTCGCCTGGTCCCTGAACCTACTGGAAACAAGACCATCTATCTCTGGTCTCCTGGTCCCTGAACCTACTGGAAACAAGACCATCTATCTCTGGTCGCCTGGTCCCTGTACCTACTGGAAACAAGACCATCTATCTCTGGTCTCCTGGTCCCTGAACCTACTGGAAACAAGACCATCTATCTATGGTCGCCTGGTCCCTGAACCTACTGGAAACAAGACCATCTATCTCTGGTCGCCTGGTCCCTGAACCTACTGGAAACAAGACCATCTATCTCTGGTCTCCTGGTCCCTGAACCTACTGGAAACAAGACCATCTATCTCTGGTCTCCTGGTCCCTGAACCTACTGGAAACAAGACCATCTATCTCTGGTCGCCTGGTCCCTGAACCTACTGGAAACAAGACCATCTATCTCTGGTCGCCTGGTCCCTGAACCTACTGGAAACAAGACCATCTATCTCTGGTCGCCTGGTCCCTGAACCTACTGGAAACAAGACCATCTATCTCTGGTCGCCTGGTCCCTGAACGTACTGGAAACAAGACCATCTATCTCTGGTCGCCTGGTCCCTGAACCTACTGGAAACAAGAACATCTATCTCTGGTTGCCTGGTCCCTGAACCTACTGGAAACAAGACCATCTATCTCTGGTCGCCTGGTCCCTGAACCTACTGGAAACAAGACCATCTATCTCTGGTCGCCTGGTCCCTGAATCTACTGGAAACAAGACCATCTATCTCTGGTCCCTGAATCTACTTGAAACAAGACCATCTATCTCTGGTCGCCTGGTCCCTGAACCTACTGGAAACGACCATCTATCTCTGCTCCCTGAACCTACTGGAAACAAGACCATCTATCTCTGGTCTCCTGGTCCCTGAACCTACTGGAAACAAGACCATCTATCTCTGGTTGCCTGGTCCCTGAACCTACTGGAAACAAGACCATCTATCTCTGGTCGCCTGGTCCCTGAACGTACTGGAAACAAGACCATCTATCTCTGGTCGCCTGGTCCCTGAACCTACTGGAAACAAGAACATCTATCTCTGGTCTCCTGGTCCCTGAACGTACTGGAAACAAGACCATCTATCTCTGGTCGCCTGGTCCCTGAACGTACTGGAAACAAGACCATCTATCTCTGGTCGCCTGGTCCCTGAACGTACTGGAAACAAGACCATCTATCTCTGGTCGTCTGGTCCCTGAACCTACTGGAAACAAGACCATCTATCTCTGGTCGCCTGGTCCCTGAACGTACTGGAAACAAGACCATCTATCTCTGGTCGCCTGGTCCCTGAACCTACTGGAAACAAGAACATCTATCTCTGGTCTCCTGGTCCCTGAACGTACTGGAAACAAGACCATCTATCTCTGGTCGCCTGGTCCCTGAACGTACTGGAAACAAGACCATCTATCTCTGGTCGCCTGGTCCCTGAACCTACTGGAAACAAGACCATCTATCTCTGGTCGCATGGTGCCTGAACCTACTGGAAACAAGACCATCTATCTCTGGTCGCCTGGTCCCTGAACCTACTGGAAACAAGACCATCTATCTCTGGTCTCCTGGTCCCTGAACCTACTGGAAACAAGACCATCTATCTCTGGTCTCCTGGTCCCTGAACCTACTGGAAACAAGACCATCTATCTCTGGTCGCCTGGTCCCTGAACCTACTGGAAACAAGACCATCTATCTCTGGTCGCCTGGTCCCTGAACCTACTGGAAACAAGACCATCTATCTCTGGTCGCCTGGTCCCTGAATCTACTGGAAACAAGACCATCTATCTCTGGTCCCTGAATCTACTTGAAACAAGACCATCTATCTCTGGTCGCCTGGTCCCTGAACCTACTGGAAACAAGACCATCTATCTCTGGTCGCCTGGTACCTGAACCTACTGGAAACAAGACCATTTATCTATGGTCGCCTGGTACCTGAACCTACTGGAAACAAGACCATCTATCTCTGGTCGCCTGGTCCCTGAACCTACTGGAAACAAGAACATCTATCTCTGGTCGCCTGGTCCCTGAACCTACAGGAAACGACCATCTATCTCTGGTCGCCTGGTTCCTGAACCTACTGGAAACAAGACCATCTATCTCTGGTCGCATGGTGCCTGAACCTACTGGAAACAAGACCATCTATCTCTGGTCGCCTGGTCCCTGAACCTACTGGAAACAAGACCATCTATCTCTGGTCTCCTGGTCCCTGAACCTACTGGAAACAAGACCATCTATCTCTGGTCTCCTGGTCCCTGAACCTACTGGAAACAAGACCATCTATCTCTGGTCGCCTGGTCCCTGAACCTACTGGAAACAAGACCATCTATCTCTGGTCGCCTGGTCCCTGAACCTACTGGAAACAAGACCATCTATCTCTGGTCGCCTGGTCCCTGAATCTACTGGAAACAAGACCATCTATCTCTGGTCCCTGAATCTACTTGAAACAAGACCATCTATCTCTGGTCGCCTGGTCCCTGAACCTACTGGAAACAAGACCATCTATCTCTGGTCGCCTGGTACCTGAACCTACTGGAAACAAGACCATTTATCTATGGTCGCCTGGTACCTGAACCTACTGGAAACAAGACCATCTATCTCTGGTCGCCTGGTCCCTGAACCTACTGGAAACAAGAACATCTATCTCTGGTCGCCTGGTCCCTGAACCTACAGGAAACGACCATCTATCTCTGGTCGCCTGGTTCCTGAACCTACTGGAAACAAGACCATCTATCTCTGGTCTCCTGGTCCCTGAACCTACTGGAAACAAGACCATCTATCTCTGGTCGCCTGGTCCCTGAACCTACTGGAAACAAGACCATCTATCTCTGGTCGCCTGGTCCCTGAACCTACTGGAAACAAGACCATCTATCTCTGGTCGCCTGGTCCCTGAACCTACTGGAAACAAGACCATCTATCTCTGGTCTCCTGGTCCCTGAACCTACTGGAAACAAGACCATCTATCTCTGGTCTCCTGGTCCCTGAACCTACTGGAAACAAGACCATCTATCTCTGGTCGCCTGGTCCCTGAACCTACTGGAAACAAGACCATCTATCTCTGGTCGCCTGGTCCCTGAACCTACTGGAAACAAGACCATCTATCTCTGGTCGCCTGGTCCCTGTACCTACTGGAAACAAGACCATCTATCTCTGGTCTCCTGGTCCCTGAACCTACTGGAAACAAGACCATCTATCTCTGGTCGCCTGGTCCCTGAACCTACTGGAAACAAGACCATCTATCTCTGGTCGCCTGGTCCCTGAACCTACTGGAAACAAGACCATCTATCTCTGGTCGCCTGGTCCCTGAACCTACTGGAAACAAGACCATCTATCTCTGGTCGCCTGGTCCCTGAACCTACTGGAAATAAGACCATCTATCTCTGGTCGCCTGGTCCCTGAACGTACTGGAAATAAGACCATCTATCTCTGGTCTCCTGGTCCCTGAACCTACTGGAAACAAGACCATCTATCTCTGGTCGCCTGGTCCCTGAACCTACTGGAAACAAGACCATCTATCTCTGGTCTCCTGGTCCCTGAACCTACTGGAAACAAGACCATCTATCTCTGGTCGCCTGGTCCCTGAACCTACTGGAAACAAGACCATCTATCTCTGGTCTCCTGGTCCCTGAACCTACTGGAAACAAGACCATCTATCTCTGGTCGCCTGGTCCCTGAACCTACTGGAAACAAGACCATCTATCTCTGGTCGCCTGGTCCCTGAACCTACTGGAAACAAGACCATCTCTGGTCGCCTGGTCCCTGAACCTACTGGAAACAAGACCATCTATCTCTGGTCGCCTGGTCCCTGAACCTACTGGAAACAAGACCATCTATCTCTGGTCTCCTGGTCCCTGAACCTACTGGAAACAAGACCATCTATCTCTGGTCGCCTGGTCCCTGAACCTACTGGAAACAAGACCATCTATCTCTGGTCTCCTGGTCCCTGAACCTACTGGAAACAAGAACATTTATCTCTGGTCTCCTGGTCCCTGAACCTACTGGAAACAAGACCATCTATCTCTGGTCGCCTGGTCCCTGAACGTACTGGCAACAAGACCATCTATCTCTGGTCGCCTGGTCCCTGAACCTACTGGAAACAAGACCATCTATCTCTGGTCTCCTGGTCCCTGAACCTACTGGAAACAAGACCATCTATCTCTGGTCGCCTGGTCCCTGAACCTACTGGAAACAAGACCATCTATCTCTGGTCGCCTGGTCCCTGAACCTACTGGAAACAAGACCATCTATCTCTGGTCGCCTGGTCCCTGTACCTACTGGAAACAAGACCATCTATCTCTGGTCTCCTGGTCCCTGAACCTACTGGAAACAAGACCATCTATCTCTGGTCGCCTGGTCCCTGAACCTACTGGAAACAAGACCATCTATCTCTGGTCGCCTGGTCCCTGAACCTACTGGAAACAAGACCATCTATCTCTGGTCGCCTGGTCCCTGAACCTACTGGAAACAAGACCATCTATCTCTGGACGCCTGGTCCCTGAACCTACTGGAAACAAGACCATCTATCTCTGGTCGCCTGGTCCCTGAACCTACTGGAAACAAGACCGACTATCTCTGGTCGCCTGGTCCCTGAACCTACTGGAAACAAGACCATCTATCTCTGGTCGCCTGGTCCCTGAACCTACTGGAAACAAGACCATCTATCTCTGGTCGCCTGGTCCCTGAACGTACTGGAAACAAGACCATCTATCTCTGGTCGCCTGGTCCCTGAACCTACTGGAAACAAGAACATTTTCTCTGGTCTCCTGGTACCTGAACCTACTGGAAACAAGACCATCTATCTCTGGTCGCCTGGTCCCTGAACCTACTGGAAACAAGAACATCTATCTCTGGTCGCCTGGTCCCTGAACCTACAGGAAACGACCATCTATCTCTGGTCGCCTGGTTCCTGAACCTACTGGAAACAAGACCATCTATCTCTGGTCTTCTGGTCCCTGAACCTACTGGAAACAAGACCATCTATCTCTGGTCTCCTGGTCCCTGAACCTACTGGAAACAAGACCATCTATCTCTGGTCGCCTGGTCCCTGAACCTACTGGAAACAAGACCATCTATCTCTGGTCGCCTGGTCCCTGAACCTACTGGAAACAAGACCATCTATCTCTGGTCGCCTGGTCCCTGAACCTACTGGAAACAAGACCATCTATCTCTGGTCTCCTGGTCCCTGAACCTACTGGAAACAAGACCATCTATCTCTGGTCTCCTGGTCCCTGAACCTACTGGAAACAAGACCATCTATCTCTGGTCGCCTGGTCCCTGAACCTACTGGAAACAAGACCATCTATCTCTGGTCGCCTGGTCCCTGAACCTACTGGAAACAAGACCATCTATCTCTGGTCGCCTGGTCCCTGAACCTACTGGAAACAAGACCATCTATCTCTGGTCGCCTGGTCCCTGAACGTACTGGAAACAAGACCATCTATCTCTGGTCGCCAGGTCCCTGAACCTACTGGAAACAAGAACATCTATCTCTGGTTGCCTGGTCCCTGAACCTACTGGAAACAAGACCATCTATCTCTGGTCGCCTGGTCCCTGAACCTACTGGAAACAAGACCATCTATCTCTGGTCGCCTGGTCCCTGAATCTACTGGAAACAAGACCATCTATCTCTGGTCCCTGAATCTACTTGAAACAAGACCATCTATCTCTGGTCGCCTGGTCCCTGAACCTACTGGAAACGACCATCTATCTCTGGTCCCTGAACCTACTGGAAACAAGACCATCTATCTCTGGTCTCCTGGTCCCTGAACCTACTGGAAACAAGACCATCTATCTCTGGTTGCCTGGTCCCTGAACCTACTGGAAACAAGACCATCTATCTCTGGTCGCCTGGTCCCTGAACGTACTGGAAACAAGACCATCTATCTCTGGTCGCCTGGTCCCTGAACCTACTGGAAACAAGAACATCTATCTCTGGTCTCCTGGTCCCTGAACGTACTGGAAACAAGACCATCTATCTCTGGTCGCCTGGTCCCTGAACGTACTGGAAACAAGACCATCTATCTCTGGTCGCCTGGTCCCTGAACGTACTGGAAACAAGACCATCTATCTCTGGTCGTCTGGTCCCTGAACCTACTGGAAACAAGACCATCTATCTCTGGTCGCCTGGTCCCTGAACGTACTGGAAACAAGACCATCTATCTCTGGTCGCCTGGTCCCTGAACCTACTGGAAACAAGAACATCTATCTCTGGTCTCCTGGTCCCTGAACGTACTGGAAACAAGACCATCTATCTCTGGTCGCCTGGTCCCTGAACGTACTGGAAACAAGACCATCTATCTCTGGTCGCCTGGTCCCTGAACCTACTGGAAACAAGACCATCTATCTCTGGTCGCATGGTGCCTGAACCTACTGGAAACAAGACCATCTATCTCTGGTCGCCTGGTCCCTGAACCTACTGGAAACAAGACCATCTATCTCTGGTCTCCTGGTCCCTGAACCTACTGGAAACAAGACCATCTATCTCTGGTCTCCTGGTCCCTGAACCTACTGGAAACAAGACCATCTATCTCTGGTCGCCTGGTCCCTGAACCTACTGGAAACAAGACCATCTATCTCTGGTCGCCTGGTCCCTGAACCTACTGGAAACAAGACCATCTATCTCTGGTCGCCTGGTCCCTGAATCTACTGGAAACAACACCATCTATCTCTGGTCCCTGAATCTACTTGAAACAAGACCATCTATCTCTGGTCGCCTGGTCCCTGAACCTACTGGAAACAAGACCATCTATCTCTGGTCGCCTGGTACCTGAACCTACTGGAAACAAGACCATTTATCTATGGTCGCCTGGTACCTGAACCTACTGGAAACAAGACCATCTATCTCTGGTCGCCTGGTCCCTGAACCTACTGGAAACAAGAACATCTATCTCTGGTCGCCTGGTCCCTGAACCTACAGGAAACGACCATCTATCTCTGGTCGCCTGGTTCCTGAACCTACTGGAAACAAGACCATCTATCTCTGGTCTCCTGGTTCCTGAACCTACTGGAAACAAGACCATCTATCTCTGGTCTCCTGGTCCCTGAACCTACTGGAAACAAGACCATCTATCTCTGGTCGCCTGGTCCCTGAACCTACTGGAAACAAGACCATCTATCTCTGGTCGCCTGGTCCCTGAACCTACTGGAAACAAGACCATCTATCTCTGGTCGCCTGGTCCCTGAACCTACTGGAAACAAGACCATCTATCTCTGGTCTCCTGGTCCCTGAACCTACTGGAAACAAGACCATCTATCTCTGGTCTCCTGGTCCCTGAACCTACTGGAAACAAGACCATCTATCTCTGGTCGCCTGGTCCCTGAACCTACTGGAAACAAGACCATCTATCTCTGGTCGCCTGGTCCCTGAACCTACTGGAAACAAGACCATCTATCTCTGGTCGCCTGGTCCCTGTACCTACTGGAAACAAGACCATCTATCTCTGGTCTCCTGGTCCCTGAACCTACTGGAAACAAGACCATCTATCTCTGGTCGCCTGGTCCCTGAACCTACTGGAAACAAGACCATCTATCTCTGGTCGCCAGGTCCCTGAACCTACTGGAAACAAGACCATCTATCTCTGGTCGCCTGGTCCCTAAACCTACTGGAAACAAGACCATCTATCTCTGGTTGCCTGGTCCCTGAACCTACTGGAAACAAGACCATCTATCTCTGGTCGCCTGGTCCCTGAACGTACTGGAAATAAGACCATCTATCTCTGGTCTCCTGGTCCCTGAACCTACTGGAAACAAGACCATCTATCTCTGGTCGCCTGGTCCCTGAACCTACTGGAAACAAGACCATCTATCTCTGGTCTCCTGGTCCCTGAACCTACTGGAAACAAGACCATCTATCTCTGGTCGCCTGGTCCCTGAACCTACTGGAAACAAGACCATCTATCTCTGGTCTCCTGGTCCCTGAACCTACTGGAAACAAGACCATCTATCTCTGGTCGCCTGGTCCCTGAACCTACTGGAAACAAGACCATCTATCTCTGGTCGCCTGGTCCCTGAACCTACTGGAAACAAGACCATCTCTGGTCGCCTGGTCCCTGAACCTACTGGAAACAAGACCATCTATCTCTGGTCGCCTGGTCCCTGAACCTACTGGAAACAAGACCATCTATCTCTGGTCTCCTGGTCCCTGAACCTACTGGAAACAAGACCATCTATCTCTGGTCGCCTGGTCCCTGAACCTACTGGAAACAAGACCATCTATCTCTGGTCTCCTGGTCCCTGAACCTACTGGAAACAAGAACATTTATCTCTGGTCTCCTGGTCCCTGAACCTACTGGAAACAAGACCATCTATCTCTGGTCGCCTGGTCCCTGAACGTACTGGAAACAAGACCATCTATCTCTGGTCGCCTGGTCCCTGAACCTACTGGAAACAAGAACATCTATCTCTGGTCTCCTGGTCCCTGAACGTACTGGAAACAAGACCATCTATCTCTGGTCGCCTGGTCCCTGAACGTACTGGAAACAAGACCATCTATCTCTGGTCGCCTGGTCCCTGAACCTACTGGAAACAAGACCATCTATCTCTGGTCGCATGGTGCCTGAACCTACTGGAAACAAGACCATCTATCTCTGGTCGCCTGGTCCCTGAACCTACTGGAAACAAGACCATCTATCTCTGGTCTCCTGGTCCCTGAACCTACTGGAAACAAGACCATCTATCTCTGGTCTCCTGGTCCCTGAACCTACTGGAAACAAGACCATCTATCTCTGGTCGCCTGGTCCCTGAACCTACTGGAAACAAGACCATCTATCTCTGGTCGCCTGGTCCCTGAACCTACTGGAAACAAGACCATCTATCTCTGGTCGCCTGGTCCCTGAACCTACTGGAAACAAGACCATCTATCTCTGGTCCCTGAATCTACTTGAAACAAGACCATCTACCTCTGTTCGCCTGGTCCCTGAACCTACTGGAAACAAGACCATCTATCTCTGGTCGCCTGGTACCTGAACCTACTGGAAA
>NC_074679.1:4523028-4555528 GCF_029448725.1 Salvelinus fontinalis
CAAGACCATCTATCTCTGGTCGCCTGGTACCTGAACCTACTGGAAACAAGACCCTCTATCTCTGGTCGCCTGGTCCCTGAACCTACTGGAAACAAGAACATCTATCTCTGGTCGCCTGGTCCCTGAACCTACAGGAAACGACCATCTATCTCTGGTCGCCTGGTCCCTGAACCTACTGGAAACAAGACCATCTATCTCTGGTCGCCTGGTCCCTGAACCTACTGGAAACAAGACCATCTATCTCTGGTCTCCTGGTCCCTGAACCTACTGGAAACAAGACCATCTATCTCTGGTCTCCTGGTCCCTGAACCTACTGGAAACAAGACCATCTATCTCTGGTCGCCTGGTCCCTGAACCTACTGGAAACAAGACCATCTATCTCTGGTCGCCTGGTCCCTGAACCTACTGGAAACAAGACCATCTATCTCTGGTCGCCTGGTCCCTGAACCTACTGGAAACAAGACCATCTATCTCTGGTCGCCTGGTCCCTGAACCTACTGGAAACAAGACCATCTATCTCTGGTCGCCTGGTCCCTGAACCTACTGGAAACAAGACCATCTATCTCTGGTCGCCTGGTCCCTGAACCTACTGGAAACAAGACCATCTATCTCTGGTCCCTGAATCTACTTGAAACAAGACCATCTACCTCTGTTCGCCTGGTCCCTGAACCTACTGGAAACAAGACCATCTATCTCTGGTCGCCTGGTACCTGAACCTACTGGAAACAAGACCATCTATCTCTGGTCGCCTGGTACCTGAACCTACTGGAAACAAGACCATCTATCTCTGGTCGCCTGGTCCCTGAACCTACTGGAAACAAGAACATCTATCTCTGGTCGCCTGGTCCCTGAACCTACAGGAAACGACCATCTATCTCTGGTCGCCTGGTCCCTGAACCTACTGGAAACAAGACCATCTATCTCTGGTCGCCTGGTCCCTGAACCTACTGGAAACAAGACCATCTATCTCTGGTCTCCTGGTCCCTGAACCTACTGGAAACAAGACCATCTATCTCTGGTCTCCTGGTCCCTGAACCTACTGGAAACAAGACCATCTATCTCTGGTCGCCTGGTCCCTGAACCTACTGGAAACAAGACCATCTATCTCTGGTCGCCTGGTCCCTGAACCTACTGGAAACAAGACCATCTATCTCTGGTCGCCTGGTCCCTGAACCTACTGGAAACAAGACCATCTATCTCTGGTCTCCTGGTCCCTGAACCTACTGGAAACAAGACCATCTATCTCTGGTCGCCGGGTCCCTGTACCTACTGGAAACAAGACCATCTATCTCTGGTCTCCTGGTCCCTGAACCTACTGGAAACAAGACCATCTATCTATGGTCGCCTGGTCCCTGAACCTACTGGAAACAAGACCATCTATCTCTGGTCGCCTGGTCCCTGAACCTACTGGAAACAAGACCATCTATCTCTGGTCGCCTGGTCCCTGAACCTACTGGAAACAAGACCATCTATCTCTGGTCGCCTGGTCCCTGAACCTACTGGAAACAAGACCATCTATCTCTGGTCGCCTGGTCCCTGAACCTACTGGAAACAAGACCGACTATCTCTGGTCGCCTGGTCCCTGAACCTACTGGAAACAAGACCATCTATCTCTGGTCGCCTGGTCCCTGAACCTACTGGAAACAAGACCATCTATCTCTGGTCGCCTGGTCCCTGAACGTACTGGAAACAAGACCATCTATCTCTGGTCGCCTGGTCCCTGAACCTACTGGAAACAAGAACATCTATCTCTGGTCTCCTGGTCCCTGAACGTACTGGAAACAAGACCATCTATCTCTGGTCGCCTGGTCCCTGAACGTACTGGAAATAAGACCATCTATCTCTGGTCTCCTGGTCCCTGAACCTACTGGAAACAAGACCATCTATCTCTGGTCGCCTGGTCCCTGAACCTACTGGAAACAAGACCATCTATCTCTGGTCTCCTGGTCCCTGAACCTACTGGAAACAAGACCATCTATCTCTGGTCGCCTGGTCCCTGAACCTACTGGAAACAAGACCATCTATCTCTGGTCTCCTGGTCCCTGAACCTACTGGAAACAAGACCATCTATCTCTGGTCGCCTGGTCCCTGAACCTACTGGAAACAAGACCATCTATCTCTGGTCGCCTGGTCCCTGAACCTACTGGAAACAAGACCGACTATCTCTGGTTGCCTGGTCCCTGAACCTACTGGAAACAAGACCATCTATCTCTGGTCGCCTGGTCCCTGAACCTACTGGAAACAAGACCATCTATCTCTGGTCGCCTGGTCCCTGAACGTACTGGAAACAAGACCATCTATCTCTGGTCGCCTGGTCCCTGAACCTACTGGAAACAAGACCATCTATCTCTGGTCGCCTGGTCCCTGAACGTACTGGAAACAAGACCATCTATCTCTGGTCGCCTGGTCCCTGAACCTACTGGAAACAAGAACATTTATCTCTGGTCTCCTGGTCCCTGAACGTACTGGAAACAAGACCATCTATCTCTGGTCTCCTGGTCCCTGAACCTACTGGAAACAAGACCATCTATCTCTGGTCGCCTGGTCCCTGAACCTACTGGAAACAAGAACATCTATCTCTGGTCGCCTGGTCCCTGAACCTACAGGAAACGACCATCTATCTCTGGTCGCCTGGTCCCTGAACCTACTGGAAACAAGACCATCTATCTCTGGTCGCCTGGTCCCTGAACCTACTGGAAACAAGACCATCTATCTCTGGTCTCCTGGTCCCTGAACCTACTGGAAACAAGACCATCTATCTCTGGTCTCCTGGTCCCTGAACCTACTGGAAACAAGACCATCTATCTCTGGTCGCCTGGTCCCTGAACCTACTGGAAACAAGACCATCTATCTCTGGTCGCCTGGTCCCTGAACCTACTGGAAACAAGACCATCTATCTCTGGTCGCCTGGTCCCTGAACCTACTGGAAACAAGACCATCTATCTCTGGTCTCCTGGTCCCTGAACCTACTGGAAACAAGACCATCTATCTCTGGTCTCCTGGTCCCTGAACCTACTGGAAACAAGACCATCTATCTCTGGTCGCCTGGTCCCTGAACCTACTGGAAACAAGACCATCTATCTCTGGTCGCCTGGTCCCTGAACCTACTGGAAACAAGACCATCTATCTCTGGTCGCCTGGTCCCTGTACCTACTGGAAACAAGACCATCTATCTCTGGTCTCCTGGTCCCTGAACCTACTGGAAACAAGACCATCTATCTATGGTCGCCTGGTCCCTGAACCTACTGGAAACAAGACCATCTATCTCTGGTCGCCTGGTCCCTGAACCTACTGGAAACAAGACCATCTATCTCTGGTCGCCTGGTCCCTGAACCTACTGGAAACAAGACCATCTATCTCTGGTCGCCTGGTCCCTGAACCTACTGGAAACAAGACCATCTATCTCTGGTCGCCTGGTCCCTGAACCTACTGGAAACAAGACCGACTATCTCTGGTCGCCTGGTCCCTGAACCTACTGGAAACAAGACCATCTATCTCTGGTCGCCTGGTCCCTGAACCTACTGGAAACAAGACCATCTATCTCTGGTCGCCTGGTCCCTGAACGTACTGGAAACAAGACCATCTATCTCTGGTCGCCTGGTCCCTGAACCTACTGGAAACAAGAACATCTATCTCTGGTCTCCTGGTCCCTGAACGTACTGGAAACAAGACCATCTATCTCTGGTCGCCTGGTCCCTGAACGTACTGGAAATAAGACCATCTATCTCTGGTCTCCTGGTCCCTGAACCTACTGGAAACAAGACCATCTATCTCTGGTCGCCTGGTCCCTGAACCTACTGGAAACAAGACCATCTATCTCTGGTCTCCTGGTCCCTGAACCTACTGGAAACAAGACCATCTATCTCTGGTCGCCTGGTCCCTGAACCTACTGGAAACAAGACCATCTATCTCTGGTCTCCTGGTCCCTGAACCTACTGGAAACAAGACCATCTATCTCTGGTCGCCTGGTCCCTGAACCTACTGGAAACAAGACCATCTATCTCTGGTCGCCTGGTCCCTGAACCTACTGGAAACAAGACCGACTATCTCTGGTCGCCTGGTCCCTGAACGTACTGGAAACAAGACCATCTATCTCTGGTCGCCTGGTCCCTGAACCTACTGGAAACAAGAACATTTATCTCTGGTCTCCTGGTCCCTGAACGTACTGGAAACAAGACCATCTATCTCTGGTCTCCTGGTCCCTGAACCTACTGGAAACAAGACCATCTATCTCTGGTCGCCTGGTCCCTGAACCTACTGGAAACAAGACCATCTATCTCTGGTCGCCTGGTCCCTGAACCTACTGGAAACAAGACCATCTATCTCTGGTCGCCTGGTCCCTGAACCTACTGGAAACAAGACCATCTATCTCTGGTCGCCTGGTCCCTGAAACTACTGGAAACAAGAACATCTATCTCTGGTCTCCTGGTCCCTGAACGTACTGGAAACAAGACCATCTATCTCTGGTCGCCTGGTCCCTGAACCTACTGGAAACAAGACCATCTATCTCTGGTCGCCTGGTCCCTGAACCTACTGGAAACAAGACCATCTATCTCTGGTCGCCTGGTCCCTGAACCTACTGGAAACAAGACCATCTATCTCTGGTCGCCTGGTACCTGAACCTACTGGAAACAAGACCATCTATCTCTGGTCGCCTGGTCCCTGAACCTACTGGAAACAAGACCATCTATCTCTGGTCGCCTGGTCCCTGAACCTACTGGAAACAAGACCATCTATCTCTGGTCGCCTGGTCCCTGAACGTACTGGAAACAAGACCATCTATCTCTGGTCGCCTGGTCCCTGAACCTACTGGAAACAAGAACATCTATCTCTGGTCTCCTGGTCCCTGAACGTACTGGAAACAAGACCATCTATCTCTGGTCGCCTGGTCCCTGAACGTACTGGAAATAAGACCATCTATCTCTGGTCTCCTGGTCCCTGAACCTACTGGAAACAAGACCATCTATCTCTGGTCGCCTGGTCCCTGAACCTACTGGAAACAAGACCATCTATCTCTGGTCTCCTGGTCCCTGAACCTACTGGAAACAAGACCATCTATCTCTGGTCGCCTGGTCCCTGAACCTACTGGAAACAAGACCATCTATCTCTGGTCTCCTGGTCCCTGAACCTACTGGAAACAAGACCATCTATCTCTGGTCGCCTGGTCCCTGAACCTACTGGAAACAAGACCATCTATCTCTGGTCGCCTGGTCCCTGAACCTACTGGAAACAAGACCGACTATCTCTGGTTGCCTGGTCCCTGAACCTACTGGAAACAAGACCATCTATCTCTGGTAGCCTGGTCCCTGAACCTACTGGAAACAAGACCATCTATCTCTGGTCGCCTGGTCCCTGAACGTACTGGAAACAAGACCATCTATCTCTGGTCGCCTGGTCCCTGAACCTACTGGAAACAAGAACATTTATCTCTGGTCTCCTGGTCCCTGAACGTACTGGAAACAAGACCATCTATCTCTGGTCTCCTGGTCCCTGAACCTACTGGAAACAAGACCATCTATCTCTGGTCGCCTGGTCCCTGAACCTACTGGAAACAAGACCATCTATCTCTGGTCGCCTGGTCCCTGAACCTACTGGAAACAAGACCATCTATCTCTGGTCGCCTGGTCCCTGAACCTACTGGAAACAAGACCATCTATCTCTGGTCGCCTGGTCCCTGAAACTACTGGAAACAAGAACATCTATCTCTGGTCTCCTGGTCCCTGAACGTACTGGAAACAAGACCATCTATCTCTGGTCGCCTGGTCCCTGAACCTACTGGAAACAAGACCATCTATCTCTGGTCGCCTGGTCCCTGAACCTACTGGAAACAAGACCATCTATCTCTGGTCGCCTGGTCCCTGAACCTACTGGAAACAAGACCATCTATCTCTGGTCGCCTGGTACCTGAACCTACTGGAAACAAGACCATCTATCTCTGGTCGCCTGGTACCTGAACCTACTGGAAACAAGACCATCTATCTCTGGTCGCCTGGTCCCTGAACCTACTGGAAACAAGAACATCTATCTCTGGTCGCCTGGTCCCTGAACCTACAGGAAACGACCATCTATCTCTGGTCGCCTGGTCCCTGAACCTACTGGAAACAAGACCATCTATCTCTGGTCTCCTGGTCCCTGAACCTACTGGAAACAAGACCATCTATCTCTGGTCTCCTGGTCCCTGAACCTACTGGAAACAAGACCATCTATTTCTGGTCGCCTGGTCCCTGAACCTACTGGAAACAAGACCATCTATCTCTGGTCGCCTGGTCCCTGAACCTACTGGAAACAAGACCATCTATCTCTGGTCGCCTGGTCCCTGAACCTACTGGAAACAAGACCATCTATCTCTGGTCTCCTGGTCCCTGAACCTACTGGAAACAAGACCATCTATCTCTGGTCTCCTGGTCCCTGAACCTACTGGAAACAAGACCATCTATCTCTGGTCGCCTGGTCCCTGAACCTACTGGAAACAAGACCATCTATCTCTGGTCGCCTTGTCCCTGAACCTACTGGAAACAAGACCATCTATCTCTGGTCGCCTGGTCCCTGTACCTACTGGAAACAAGACCATCTATCTCTGGTCTCCTGGTCCCTGAACCTACTGGAAACAAGACCATCTATCTCTGGTCGCCTGGTCCCTGAACCTACTGGAAACAAGACCATCTATCTCTGGTCGCCTGGTCCCTGAACCTACTGGAAACAAGACCATCTATCTCTGGTCGCCTGGTCCCTGAACCTACTGGAAACAAGACCATCTATCTCTGGTCGCCTGGTCCCTGAACCTACTGGAAACAAGACCATCTATCTCTGGTCGCCTGGTCCCTGAACCTACTGGAAACAAGACCGACTATCTCTGGTCGCCTGGTCCCTGAACCTACTGGAAACAAGACCATCTATCTCTGGTCGCCTGGTCCCTGAACCTACTGGAAACAAGACCATCTATCTCTGGTCGCCTGGTCCCTGAACGTACTGGAAACAAGACCATCTATCTCTGGTCGCCTGGTCCCTGAACCTACTGGAAACAAGAACATCTATCTCTGGTCTCCTGGTCCCTGAACGTACTGGAAACAAGACCATCTATCTCTGGTCGCCTGGTCCCTGAACGTACTGGAAATAAGACCATCTATCTCTGGTCTCCTGGTCCCTGAACCTACTGGAAACAAGACCATCTATCTCTGGTCGCCTGGTCCCTGAACCTACTGGAAACAAGACCATCTATCTCTGGTCTCCTGGTCCCTGAACCTACTGGAAACAAGACCATCTATCTCTGGTCGCCTGGTCCCTGAACCTACTGGAAACAAGACCATCTATCTCTGGTCTCCTGGTCCCTGAACCTACTGGAAACAAGACCATCTATCTCTGGTCGCCTGGTCCCTGAACCTACTGGAAACAAGACCATCTATCTCTGGTCGCCTGGTCCCTGAACCTACTGGAAACAAGACCATCTCTGGTCGCCTGGTCCCTGAACCTACTGGAAACAAGACCATCTATCTCTGGTCGCCTGGTCCCTGAACCTACTGGAAACAAGACCATCTATCTCTGGTCTCCTGGTCCCTGAACCTACTGGAAACAAGACCATCTATCTCTGGTCGCCTGGTCCCGGAACCTACTGGAAACAAGACCATCTATCTCTGGTCTCCTGGTCCCTGAACCTACTGGAAACAAGACCATCTATCTCTGGTCGCCTGGTCCCTGAACCTACTGGAAACAAGACCATCTATCTCTGGTCTCCTGGTCCCTGAACCTACTGGAAACAAGACCATCTATCTCTGGTCTCCTGGTCCCTGAACCTACTGGAAACAAGACCATCTATCTCTGGTCGCCTGGTCCCTGAACCTACTGGAAACAAGACCATCTATCTCTGGTCGCCTGGTCCCTGAACCTACTGGAAACAAGACCATCTATCTCTGGTCGCCTGGTCCCTGTACCTACTGGAAACAAGACCATCTATCTCTGGTCACCTGGTCCCTGAAAATACTGGAAACAAGACCATCTATCTCTGGTCGCCTGGTCCCTGAACCTACTGGAAACAAGACCATCTATCTCTGGTCGCCTGGTCCCTGAACCTACTGGAAACAAGACCATCTATCTCTGGTCGCCTGGTCCCTGAACCTACTGGAAACAAGACCATCTATCTCTGGTCGCCTGGTCCCTGAACCTACTGGAAACAAGACCGACTATCTCTGGTCGCCTGGTCCCTGAACCTACTGGAAACAAGACCGACTATCTCTGGTCGCCTGGTCCCTGAACCTACTGGAAACAAGACCATCTATCTCTGGTCGCCTGGTCCCTGAACGTACTGGAAACAAGACCATCTATCTCTGGTCGCCTGGTCCCTGAACCTACTGGAAACAAGAACATCTATCTCTGGTCTCCTGGTCCCTGAACGTACTGGAAACAAGACCATCTATCTCTGGTCGCCTGGTCCCTGAACGTACTGGAAATAAGACCATCTATCTCTGGTCTCCTGGTCCCTGAACCTACTGGAAACAAGACCATCTATCTCTGGTCGCCTGGTCCCTGAACCTACTGGAAACAAGACCATCTATCTCTGGTCTCCTGGTCCCTGAACCTACTGGAAACAAGACCATCTATCTCTGGTCGCCTGGTCCCTGAACCTACTGGAAACAAGACCATCTATCTCTGGTCTCCTGGTCCCTGAACCTACTGGAAACAAGACCATCTATCTCTGGTCTCCTGGTCCCTGAACCTACTGGAAACAAGACCATCTATCTCTGGTCGCCTGGTCCCTGAACCTACTGGAAACAAGACCATCTCTGGTCGCCTGGTCCCTGAACCTACTGGAAACAAGACCATCTATCTCTGGTCGCCTGGTCCCTGAACCTACTGGAAACAAGACCATCTATCTCTGGTCTCCTGGTCCCTGAACCTACTGGAAACAAGACCATCTATCTCTGGTCGCCTGGTCCCTGAACCTACTGGAAACAAGACCATCTATCTCTGGTCTCCTGGTCCCTGAACCTACTGGAAACAAGAACATTTATCTCTGGTCTCCTGGTCCCTGAACCTACTGGAAACAAGACCATCTATCTCTGGTCGCCTGGTCCCTGAACGTACTGGAAACAAGACCATCTATCTCTGGTCGCCTGGTCCCTGAACCTACTGGAAACAAGAACATCTATCTCTGGTCTCCTGGTCCCTGAACGTACTGGAAACAAGACCATCTATCTCTGGTCGCCTGGTCCCTGAAGGTACTGGAAACAAGACCATCTATCTCTGGTCGCCTGGTCCCTGAACGTACTGGAAATAAGACCATCTATCTCTGGTCTCCTGGTCCCTGAACCTACTGGAAACAAGACCATCTATCTCTGGTCGCCTGGTCCCTGAACCTACTGGAAACAAGACCATCTATCTCTGGTCTCCTGGTCCCTGAACCTACTGGAAACAAGACCATCTATCTCTGGTCGCCTGGTCCCTGAACCTACTGGAAACAAGACCATCTATCTCTGGTCTCCTGGTCCCTGAACCTACTGGAAACAAGACCATCTATCTCTGGTCGCCTGGTCCCTGAACCTACTGGAAACAAGACCATCTATCTCTGGTCGCCTGGTCCCTGAACCTACTGGAAACAAGACCATCTCTGGTCGCCTGGTCCCTGAACCTACTGGAAACAAGACCATCTATCTCTGGTCGCCTGGTCCCTGAACCTACTGGAAACAAGACCATCTATCTCTGGTCTCCTGGTCCCTGAACCTACTGGAAACAAGACCATCTATCTCTGGTCGCCTGGTCCCGGAACCTACTGGAAACAAGACCATCTATCTCTGGTCTCCTGGTCCCTGAACCTACTGGAAACAAGACCATCTATCTCTGGTCGCCTGGTCCCTGAACCTACTGGAAACAAGACCATCTATCTCTGGTCTCCTGGTCCCTGAACCTACTGGAAACAAGACCATCTATCTCTGGTCTCCTGGTCCCTGAACCTACTGGAAACAAGACCATCTATCTCTGGTCGCCTGGTCCCTGAACCTACTGGAAACAAGACCATCTATCTCTGGTCGCCTGGTCCCTGAACCTACTGGAAACAAGACCATCTATCTCTGGTCGCCTGGTCCCTGTACCTACTGGAAACAAGACCATCTATCTCTGGTCTCCTGGTCCCTGAACCTACTAGAAACAAGACCATCTATCTCTGGTCGCCTGGTCCCTGAACCTACTGGAAACAAGACCATCTATCTCTGGTCGCCTGGTCCCTGAACCTACTGGAAACTAGACCATCTATCTCTGGTCGCCTGGTCCCTGAACCTACTGGAAACAAGACCATCTATCTCTGGTCGCCTGGTCCCTGAACCTACTGGAAACAAGACCATCTATCTCTGGTCGCCTGGTCCCTGAACCTACTGGAAACAAGACCGACTATCTCTGGTCGCCTGGTCCCTGAACCTACTGGAAACAAGACCATCTATCTCTGGTCGCCTGGTCCCTGAACCTACTGGAAACAAGACCATCTATCTCTGGTCGCCTGGTCCCTGAACGTACTGGAAACAAGACCATCTATCTCTGGTCGCCTGGTCCCTGAACCTACTGGAAACAAGAACATCTATCTCTGGTCTCCTGGTCCCTGAACGTACTGGAAACAAGACCATCTATCTCTGGTCGCCTGGTCCCTGAACGTACTGGAAATAAGACCATCTATCTCTGGTCTCCTGGTCCCTGAACCTACTGGAAACAAGACCATCTATCTCTGGTCGCCTGGTCCCTGAACCTACTGGAAACAAGACCATCTATCTCTGGTCTCCTGGTCCCTGAACCTACTGGAAACAAGACCATCTATCTCTGGTCGCCTGGTCCCTGAACCTACTGGAAACAAGACCATCTATCTCTGGTCTCCTGGTCCCTGAACCTACTGGAAACAAGACCATCTATCTCTGGTCGCCTGGTCCCTGAACGTACTGGAAACAAGACCATCTATCTCTGGTCGCCTGGTCCCTGAACCTACTGGAAACAAGAACATCTATCTCTGGTCTCCTGGTCCCTGAACGTACTGGAAACAAGACCATCTATCTCTGGTCGCCTGGTCCCTGAACGTACTGGAAATAAGACCATCTATCTCTGGTCTCCTGGTCCCTGAACCTACTGGAAACAAGACCATCTATCTCTGGTCGCCTGGTCCCTGAACCTACTGGAAACAAGACCATCTATCTCTGGTCTCCTGGTCCCTGAACCTACTGGAAACAAGACCATCTATCTCTGGTCGCCTGGTCCCTGAACCTACTGGAAACAAGACCATCTATCTCTGGTCTCCTGGTCCCTGAACCTACTGGAAACAAGACCATCTATCTCTGGTCGCCTGGTCCCTGAACCTACTGGAAACAAGACCATCTATCTCTGGTCGCCTGGTCCCTGAACCTACTGGAAACAAGACCATCTCTGGTCGCCTGGTCCCTGAACCTACTGGAAACAAGACCATCTATCTCTGGTCGCCTGGTCCCTGAACCTACTGGAAACAAGACCATCTATCTCTGGTCTCCTGGTCCCTGAACCTACTGGAAACAAGACCATCTATCTCTGGTCGCCTGGTCCCGGAACCTACTGGAAACAAGACCATCTATCTCTGGTCTCCTGGTCCCTGAACCTACTGGAAACAAGACCATCTATCTCTGGTCGCCTGAACCTACTGGAAACAAGACCATCTATCTCTGGTCTCCTGGTCCCTGAACCTACTGGAAACAAGACCATCTATCTCTGGTCTCCTGGTCCCTGAACCTACTGGAAACAAGACCATCTATCTCTGGTCGCCTGGTCCCTGAACCTACTGGAAACAAGACCATCTATCTCTGGTCGCCTGGTCCCTGAACCTACTGGAAACAAGACCATCTATCTCTGGTCGCCTGGTCCCTGTACCTACTGGAAACAAGACCATCTATCTCTGGTCTCCTGGTCCCTGAACCTACTGGAAACAAGACCATCTATCTCTGGTCGCCTGGTCCCTGAACCTACTGGAAACAAGACCATCTATCTCTGGTCGCCTGGTCCCTGAACCTACTGGAAACAAGACCATCTATCTCTGGTCGCCTGGTCCCTGAACCTACTGGAAACAAGACCATCTATCTCTGGTCGCCTGGTCCCTGAACCTACTGGAAACAAGACCATCTATCTCTGGTCGCCTGGTCCCTGAACCTACTGGAAACAAGACCGACTATCTCTGGTCGCCTGGTCCCTGAACCTACTGGAAACAAGACCATCTATCTCTGGTCGCCTGGTCCCTGAACCTACTGGAAACAAGACCATCTATCTCTGGTCGCCTGGTCCCTGAACGTACTGGAAACAAGACCATCTATCTCTGGTCGCCTGGTCCCTGAACCTACTGGAAACAAGAACATCTATCTCTGGTCTCCTGGTCCCTGAACGTACTGGAAACAAGACCATCTATCTCTGGTCGCCTGGTCCCTGAACGTACTGGAAATAAGACCATCTATCTCTGGTCTCCTGGTCCCTGAACCTACTGGAAACAAGACCATCTATCTCTGGTCGCCTGGTCCCTGAACCTACTGGAAACAAGACCATCTATCTCTGGTCTCCTGGTCCCTGAACCTACTGGAAACAAGACCATCTATCTCTGGTCGCCTGGTCCCTGAACCTACTGGAAACAAGACCATCTATCTCTGGTCGCCTGGTCCCTGAACCTACTGGAAACAAGACCATCTATCTCTGGTCGCCTGGTCCCTGTACCTACTGGAAACAAGACCATCTATCTCTGGTCTCCTGGTCCCTGAACCTACTGGAAACAAGACCATCTATCTCTGGTCGCCTGGTCCCTGAACCTACTGGAAACAAGACCATCTATCTCTGGTCGCCTGGTCCCTGAACCTACTGGAAACAAGACCATCTATCTCTGGTCGCCTGGTCCCTGAACCTACTGGAAACAAGACCATCTATCTCTGGTCGCCTGGTCCCTGAACCTACTGGAAACAAGACCATCTATCTCTGGTCGCCTGGTCCCTGAACCTACTGGAAACAAGACCGACTATCTCTGGTCGCCTGGTCCCTGAACCTACTGGAAACAAGACCATCTATCTCTGGTCGCCTGGTCCCTGAACCTACTGGAAACAAGACCATCTATCTCTGGTCGCCTGGTCCCTGAACGTACTGGAAACAAGAACATCTATCTCTGGTCTCCTGGTCCCTGAACGTACTGGAAACAAGACCATCTATCTCTGGTCGCCTGGTCCCTGAACGTACTGGAAATAAGACCATCTATCTCTGGTCTCCTGGTCCCTGAACCTACTGGAAACAAGACCATCTATCTCTGGTCGCCTGGTCCCTGAACCTACTGGAAACAAGACCATCTATCTCTGGTCTCCTGGTCCCTGAACCTACTGGAAACAAGACCATCTATCTCTGGTCGCCTGGTCCCTGAACCTACTGGAAACAAGACCATCTATCTCTGGTCTCCTGGTCCCTGAACCTACTGGAAACAAGACCATCTATCTCTGGTCGCCTGGTCCCTGAACCTACTGGAAACAAGACCATCTATCTCTGGTCGCCTGGTCCCTGAACCTACTGGAAACAAGACCATCTCTGGTCGCCTGGTCCCTGAACCTACTGGAAACAAGACCATCTATCTCTGGTCGCCTGGTCCCTGAACCTACTGGAAACAAGACCATCTATCTCTGGTCTCCTGGTCCCTGAACCTACTGGAAACAAGACCATCTATCTCTGGTCGCCTGGTCCCTGAACCTACTGGAAACAAGACCATCTATCTCTGGTCTCCTGGTCCCTGAACCTACTGGAAACAAGAACATTTATCTCTGGTCTCCTGGTCCCTGAACCTACTGGAAACAAGACCATCTATCTCTGGTCGCCTGGTCCCTGAACGTACTGGAAACAAGACCATCTATCTCTGGTCGCCTGGTCCCTGAACCTACTGGAAACAAGAACATCTATCTCTGGTCTCCTGGTCCCTGAACGTACTGGAAACAAGACCATCTATCTCTGGTCGCCTGGTCCCTGAAGGTACTGGAAACAAGACCATCTATCTCTGGTCGCCTGGTCCCTGAACCTACTGGAAACAAGACCATCTATCTCTGGTCGCATGGTGCCTGAACCTACTGGAAACAAGACCATCTATCTCTGGTCGCCTGGTCCCTGAACCTACTGGAAACAAGACCATCTATCTCTGGTCTCCTGGTCCCTGAACCTACTGGAAACAAGACCATCTATCTCTGGTCTCCTGGTCCCTGAACCTACTGGAAACAAGACCATCTATCTCTGGTCGCCTGGTCCCTGAACCTACTGGAAACAAGACCATCTATCTCTGGTCGCCTGGTCCCTGAACCTACTGGAAACAAGACCATCTATCTCTGGTCGCCTGGTCCCTGAATCTACTGGAAACAAGACCATCTATCTCTGGTCCCTGAATCTACTTGAAACAAGACCATCTATCTCTGTTCGCCTGGTCCCTGAACCTACTGGAAACAAGACCATCTATCTCTGGTCGCCTGGTACCTGAACCTACTGGAAACAAGACCATCTATCTCTGGTCGCCTGGTACCTGAACCTACTGGAAACAAGACCATCTATCTCTGGTCGCCTGGTCCCTGAACCTACTGGAAACAAGAACATCTATCTCTGGTCGCCTGGTCCCTGAACCTACAGGAAACGACCATCTATCTCTGGTCGCCTGGTCCCTGAACCTACTGGAAACAAGACCATCTATCTCTGGTCGCCTGGTCCCTGAACCTACTGGAAACAAGACCATCTATCTCTGGTCTCCTGGTCCCTGAACCTACTGGAAACAAGACCATCTATCTCTGGTCTCCTGGTCCCTGAACCTACTGGAAACAAGACCATCTATCTCTGGTCGCCTGGTCCCTGAACCTACTGGAAACAAGACCATCTATCTCTGGTCGCCTGGTCCCTGAACCTACTGGAAACAAGACCATCTATCTCTGGTCGCCTGGTCCCTGAACCTACTGGAAACAAGACCATCTATCTCTGGTCTCCTGGTCCCTGAACCTACTGGAAACAAGACCATCTATCTCTGGTCTCCTGGTCCCTGAACCTACTGGAAACAAGACCATCTATCTCTGGTCGCCTGGTCCCTGAACCTACTAGAAACAAGACCATCTATCTCTGGTCGCCTGGTCCCTGAACCTACTGGAAACAAGACCATCTATCTCTGGTCGCCTGGTCCCTGTACCTACTGGAAACAAGACCATCTATCTCTGGTCTCCTGGTCCCTGAACCTACTGGAAACAAGACCATCTATCTCTGGTCGCCTGGTCCCTGAACCTACTGGAAACAAGACCATCTATCTCTGGTCGCCTGGTCCCTGAACCTACTGGAAACAAGACCATCTATCTCTGGTCGCCTGGTCCCTGAACCTACTGGAAACAAGACCATCTATCTCTGGTCGCCTGGTCCCTGAACCTACTGGAAACAAGACCATCTATCTCTGGTCGCCTGGTCCCTGAACCTACTGGAAACAAGACCATCTCTGGTCGCCTGGTCCCTGAACCTACTGGAAACAAGACCATCTATCTCTGGTCGCCTGGTCCCTGAACCTACTGGAAACAAGACCATCTATCTCTGGTCGCCTGGTCCCTGAACGTACTGGAAACAAGACCATCTATCTCTGGTCGCCTGGTCCCTGAACCTACTGGAAACAAGAACATCTATCTCTGGTCTCCTGGTCCCTGAACGTACTGGAAACAAGACCATCTATCTCTGGTCGCCTGGTCCCTGAACCTACTGGAAACAAGACCATCTATCTCTGGTCGCCTGGTCCCTGAACCTACTGGAAACAAGACCATCTATCTCTGGTCGCCTGGTCCCTGTACCTACTGGAAACAAGACCATCTATCTCTGGTCTCCTGGTCCCTGAACCTACTGGAAACAAGACCATCTATCTCTGGTCGCCTGGTCCCTGAACCTACTGGAAACAAGACCATCTATCTCTGGTCGCCTGGTCCCTGAACCTACTGGAAACAAGACCATCTATCTCTGGTCGCCTGGTCCCTGAACCTACTGGAAACAAGACCATCTATCTCTGGTCGCCTGGTCCCTGAACCTACTGGAAACAAGACCATCTATCTCTGGTCGCCTGGTCCCTGAACCTACTGGAAACAAGACCGACTATCTCTGGTCGCCTGGTCCCTGAACCTACTGGAAACAAGACCATCTATCTCTGGTCGCCTGGTCCCTGAACCTACTGGAAACAAGACCATCTATCTCTGGTCGCCTGGTCCCTGAACGTACTGGAAACAAGACCATCTATCTCTGGTCGCCTGGTCCCTGAACCTACTGGAAACAAGAACATCTATCTCTGGTCTCCTGGTCCCTGAACGTACTGGAAACAAGACCATCTATCTCTGGTCGCCTGGTCCCTGAACGTACTGGAAATAAGACCATCTATCTCTGGTCTCCTGGTCCCTGAACCTACTGGAAACAAGACCATCTATCTCTGGTCGCCTGGTCCCTGAACCTACTGGAAACAAGACCATCTATCTCTGGTCTCCTGGTCCCTGAACCTACTGGAAACAAGACCATCTATCTCTGGTCGCCTGGTCCCTGAACCTACTGGAAACAAGACCATCTATCTCTGGTCTCCTGGTCCCTGAACCTACTGGAAACAAGACCATCTATCTCTGGTCGCCTGGTCCCTGAACCTACTGGAAACAAGACCATCTATCTCTGGTCGCCTGGTCCCTGAACCTACTGGAAACAAGACCATCTCTGGTCGCCTGGTCCCTGAACCTACTGGAAACAAGACCATCTATCTCTGGTCGCCTGGTCCCTGAACCTACTGGAAACAAGACCATCTATCTCTGGTCTCCTGGTCCCTGAACCTACTGGAAACAAGACCATCTATCTCTGGTCGCCTGGTCCCTGAACCTACTGGAAACAAGACCATCTATCTCTGGTCTCCTGGTCCCTGAACCTACTGGAAACAAGAACATTTATCTCTGGTCTCCTGGTCCCTGAACCTACTGGAAACAAGACCATCTATCTCTGGTCGCCTGGTCCCTGAACGTACTGGAAACAAGACCATCTATCTCTGGTCGCCTGGTCCCTGAACCTACTGGAAACAAGAACATCTATCTCTGGTCTCCTGGTCCCTGAACGTACTGGAAACAAGACCATCTATCTCTGGTCGCCTGGTCCCTGAAGGTACTGGAAACAAGACCATCTATCTCTGGTCGCCTGGTCCCTGAACCTACTGGAAACAAGACCATCTATCTCTGGTCGCATGGTGCCTGAACCTACTGGAAACAAGACCATCTATCTCTGGTCGCCTGGTCCCTGAACCTACTGGAAACAAGACCATCTATCTCTGGTCTCCTGGTCCCTGAACCTACTGGAAACAAGACCATCTATCTCTGGTCTCCTGGTCCCTGAACCTACTGGAAACAAGACCATCTATCTCTGGTCGCCTGGTCCCTGAACCTAATGGAAACAAGACCATCTATCTCTGGTCGCCTGGTCCCTGAACCTACTGGAAACAAGACCATCTATCTCTGGTCGCCTGGTCCCTGAATCTACTGGAAACAAGACCATCTATCTCTGGTCCCTGAATCTACTTGAAACAAGACCATCTATCTCTGTTCGCCTGGTCCCTGAACCTACTGGAAACAAGACCATCTATCTCTGGTCGCCTGGTACCTGAACCTACTGGAAACAAGACCATCTATCTCTGGTCGCCTGGTACCTGAACCTACTGGAAACAAGACCATCTATCTCTGGTCGCCTGGTCCCTGAACCTACTGGAAACAAGAACATCTATCTCTGGTCGCCTGGTCCCTGAACCTACAGGAAACGACCATCTATCTCTGGTCGCCTGGTCCCTGAACCTACTGGAAACAAGACCATCTATCTCTGGTCGCCTGGTCCCTGAACCTACTGGAAACAAGACCATCTATCTCTGGTCTCCTGGTCCCTGAACCTACTGGAAACAAGACCATCTATCTCTGTTCTCCTGGTCCCTGAACCTACTGGAAACAAGACCATCTATCTCTGGTCGCCTGGTCCCTGAACCTACTGGAAACAAGACCATCTATCTCTGGTCGCCTGGTCCCTGAACCTACTGGAAACAAGACCATCTATCTCTGGTCGCCTGGTCCCTGAACCTACTGGAAACAAGACCATCTATCTCTGGTCTCCTGGTCCCTGAACCTACTGGAAACAAGACCATCTATCTCTGGTCTCCTGGTCCCTGAACCTACTGGAAACAAGACCATCTATCTCTGGTCGCCTGGTCCCTGAACCTACTAGAAACAAGACCATCTATCTCTGGTCGCCTGGTCCCTGAACCTACTGGAAACAAGACCATCTATCTCTGGTCGCCTGGTCCCTGTACCTACTGGAAACAAGACCATCTATCTCTGGTCTCCTGGTCCCTGAACCTACTGGAAACAAGACCATCTATCTCTGGTCGCCTGGTCCCTGAACCTACTGGAAACAAGACCATCTATCTCTGGTCGCCTGGTCCCTGAACCTACTGGAAACAAGACCATCTATCTCTGGTCGCCTGGTCCCTGAACCTACTGGAAACAAGACCATCTATCTCTGGTCGCCTGGTCCCTGAACCTACTGGAAACAAGACCATCTATCTCTGGTCGCCTGGTCCCTGAACCTACTGGAAACAAGACCGACTATCTCTGGTCGCCTGGTCCCTGAACCTACTGGAAACAAGACCATCTATCTCTGGTCGCCTGGTCCCTGAACCTACTGGAAACAAGACCATCTATCTCTGGTCGCCTGGTCCCTGAACGTACTGGAAACAAGACCATCTATCTCTGGTCGCCTGGTCCCTGAACCTACTGGAAACAAGAACATCTATCTCTGGTCTCCTGGTCCCTGAACGTACTGGAAACAAGACCATCTATCTCTGGTCGCCTGGTCCCTGAACGTACTGGAAATAAGACCATCTATCTCTGGTCTCCTGGTCCCTGAACCTACTGGAAACAAGACCATCTATCTCTGGTCGCCTGGTCCCTGAACCTACTGGAAACAAGACCATCTATCTCTGGTCTCCTGGTCCCTGAACCTACTGGAAACAAGACCATCTATCTCTGGTCGCCTGGTCCCTGAACCTACTGGAAACAAGACCATCTATCTCTGGTCTCCTGGTCCCTGAACCTACTGGAAACAAGACCATCTATCTCTGGTCGCCTGGTCCCTGAACCTACTGGAAACAAGACCATCTATCTCTGGTCGCCTGGTCCCTGAACCTACTGGAAACAAGACCGACTATCTCTGGTCGCCTGGTCCCTGAACCTACTGGAAACAAGACCATCTATCTCTGGTCGCCTGGTCCCTGAACCTACTGGAAACAAGACCATCTATCTCTGGTCGCCGGGTCCCTGAACGTACTGGAAACAAGAGCATCTATCTCTGGTCGCCTGGTCCCTGAACCTACTGGAAACAAGAACATTTATCTCTGGTCTCCTGGTCCCTGAACGTACTGGAAAAAAGACCATCTATCTCTGGTCTCCTGGTCCCTGAACCTACTGGAAACAAGACCATCTATCTCTGGTCGCCTGGTCCCTGAAACTACTGGAAACAAGACCATCTATCTCTGGTCGCCTGGTCCCTGAACCTACTGGAAACAAGACCATCTATCTCTGGTCGCCTGGTCCCTGAACCTACTGGAAACAAGACCATCTATCTCTGGTCGCCTGGTCCCTGAATGTACTGGAAACAAGACCATCTATCTCTGGTCGCCTGGTCCCTGAACCTACTGGAAACAAGACCATCTATCTCTGGTCGCCTGGTCCCTGAACCTACTGGAAACAAGACCATCTATCTCTGGTCGCCTGGTCCCTGAACCTACTGGAAACAAGACCATCTATCTCTGGTCGCCTGGTCCCTGAACCTACTGGAAACAAGACCGACTATCTCTGGTCGCCTGGTCCCTGAACCTACTGGAAACAAGACCATCTATCTCTGGTCGCCTGGTCCCTGAACCTACTGGAAACAAGACCATCTATCTCTGGTCGCCTGGTCCCTGAACCTACTGGAAACAAGACCATCTATCTCTGGTCGCCTGGTCCCTGAACCTACTGGAAACAAGACCATCTATCTCTGGTCGCCTGGTCCCTGAACCTACTGGAAACAAGACCATCTATCTCTGGTCGCCTGGTCCCTGAACCTACTGGAAACAAGACCGACTATCTCTGGTCGCCTGGTCCCTGAACCTACTGGAAACAAGACCATCTATCTCTGGTCGCCTGGTCCCTGAACCTACTGGAAACAAGACCATCTATCTCTGGTCGCCTGGTCCCTGAACGTACTGGAAACAAGACCATCTATCTCTGGTCGCCTGGTCCCTGAACCTACTGGAAACAAGAACATCTATCTCTGGTCTCCTGGTCCCTGAACGTACTGGAAACAAGACCATCTATCTCTGGTCGCCTGGTCCCTGAACGTACTGGAAATAAGACCATCTATCTCTGGTCTCCTGGTCCCTGAACCTACTGGAAACAAGACCATCTATCTCTGGTCGCCTGGTCCCTGAACCTACTGGAAACAAGACCATCTATCTCTGGTCTCCTGGTCCCTGAACCTACTGGGAACAAGACCATCTATCTCTGGTCGCCTGGTCCCTGAACCTACTGGAAACAAGACCATCTATCTCTGGTCTCCTGGTCCCTGAACCTACTGGAAACAAGACCATCTATCTCTGGTCGCCTGGTCCCTGAACCTACTGGAAACAAGACCATCTATCTCTGGTCGCCTGGTCCCTGAACCTACTGGAAACAAGACCGACTATCTCTGGTCTCCTGGTCCCTGAACCTACTGGAAACAAGACCATCTATCTCTGGTCGCCTGGTCCCTGAACCTACTGGAAACAAGACCATCTATCTCTGGTCGCCTGGTCCCTGAACGTACTGGAAACAAGACCATCTATCTCTGGTCGCCTGGTCCCTGAACCTACTGGAAACAAGAACATTTATCTCTGGTCTCCTGGTCCCTGAACCTACTGGAAACAAGACCATCTATCTCTGGTCTCCTGGTCCCTGAACCTACTGGAAACAAGACCATCTATCTCTGGTCGCCTGGTCCCTGAACCTACTGGAAACAAGACCATCTATCTCTGGTCGCCTGGTCCCTGAACCTACTGGAAACAAGACCATCTATCTCTGGTCGCCTGGTCCCTGAACCTACTGGAAACAAGACCATCTATCTCTGGTCTCCTGGTCCCTGAACCTACTGGAAACAAGACCATCTATCTCTGGTCGCCTGGTCCCTGAACCTACTGGAAACAAGACCATCTATCTCTGGTCGCCTGGTCCCTGAACCTACTGGAAACAAGACCATCTATCTCTGGTCTCCTGGTCCCTGAACCTACTGGAAACAAGACCATCTATCTCTGGTCGCCTGGTCCCTGAACCTACTGGAAACAAGACACTCTATCTCTGGTCGCCTGGTCCCTGAACCTACTGGAAACAAGACCATCTATCTCTGGTCGCCTGGTCCCTGAACCTACTGGAAACAAGACCATCTATCTCTGGTCTCCTGGTCCCTGAACCTACTGGAAACAAGACCGACTATCTCTGGTCGCCTGGTCCCTGAACCTACTGGAAACAAGACCATCTATCTCTGGTCGCCTGGTCCCTGAACCTACTAGAAACAAGACCATCTATCTCTGGTCGCCTGGTCCCTGAACGTACTGGAAACAAGACCATCTATCTCTGGTCGCCTGGTGCCTGAACCTACTGGAAACAAGAACATCTATCTCTGGTCTCCTGGTCCCTGAACGTACTGGAAACAAGACCATCTATCTCTGGTCGCCTGGTCCCTGAACGTACTGGAAACAAGACCATCTATCTCTGGTCTCCTGGTCCCTGAACCTACTGGAAACAAGACCATCTATCTCTGGTCGCCTGGTCCCTGAACCTACTGGAAACAAGACCATCTATCTCTGGTCTCCTGGTCCCTGAACCTACTGGAAACAAGACCATCTATCTCTGGTCGCCTGGTCCCTGAACCTACTGGAAACAAGACCTTCTATCTCTGGTCTCCTGGTCCCTGAACCTACTGGAAACAAGACCATCTATCTCTGGTCTCCTGGTCCCTGAACCTACTGGAAACAAGACCATCTATCTCTGGTCGCCTGGTCCCTGAACCTACTGGAAACAAGACCATCTATCTCTGGTCTCCTGGTCCCTGAACCTACTGGAAACAAGACCATCTATCTCTGGTCGCCTGGTCCCTGAACCTACTGGAAACAAGACCATCTATCTCTGGTCGCCTGGTCCCTGAACCTACTGGAAACAAGACCATCTATCTCTGGTCGCCTGGTCCCTGAACCTACTGGAAACAAGACCATCTATCTCTGGTCTCCTGGTCCCTGAACCTACTGGAAACAAGACCATCTATCTCTGGTCGCCTGGTCCCTGAACCTACTGGAAACAAGACCATCTATCTCTGGTCGCCTGGTCCCTGAACCTACTGGAAACAAGACCATCTATCTCTGGTCTCCTGGTCCCTGAAACTACTGGAAACAAGACCATCTATCTCTGGTCGCCTGGTCCCTGAACCTACTGGAAACAAGACACTCTATCTCTGGTCACCTGGTCCCTGAACCTACTGGAAACAAGACCATCTATCTCTGGTCGACTGGTCCCTGAACCTACTGGAAACAAGACACTCTATCTCTGGTCGCCTGGTCCCTGAACCTACTGGAAACAAGACCATCTATCTCTGGTCGCCTGGTCCCTGAACCTACTGGAAACAAGACACTCTATCTCTGGTCGCCTGGTCCCTGAACCTACTGGAAACAAGACCATCTATCTCTGGTCGCCTGGTCCCTGAACCTACTGGAAACAAGACCATCTATCTCTGGTCGCCTGGTCCCTGAACCTACTGGAAACAAGACCATCTATCTCTGGTCGCCTGGTCCCTGAACCTACTGGAAACAAGACACTCTATCTCTGGTCGCCTGGTCCCTGAACCTACTGGAAACAAGACCATCTATCTCTGGTCGCCTGGTCCCTGAACCTACTAGAAACAAGACCATCTATCTCTGGTCGCCTGGTCCCTGAACGTACTGGAAACAAGACCATCTATCTCTGGTCGCCTGGTCCCTGAACCTACTGGAAACAAGAACATCTATCTCTGGTCTCCTGGTCCCTGAACCTACTGGAAACAAGACCATCTATCTCTGGTCGCCTGGTCCCTGAACCTACTGGAAACAAGACCATCTATCTCTGGTCGCCTGGTCCCTGAACCTACTGGAAACAAGACCATCTATCTCTGGTCTCCTGGTCCCTGAACCTACTGGAAACAAGACCATCTATCTCTGGTCGCCTGGTCCCTGAACCTACTGGAAACAAGACACTCTATCTCTGGTCGCCTGGTCCCTGAACCTACTGGAAACAAGACCATCTATCTCTGGTCGCCTGGTCCCTGAACCTACTGGAAACAAGACCATCTATCTCTGGTCTCCTGGTCCCTGAACCTACTGGAAACAAGACCGACTATCTCTGGTCGCCTGGTCCCTGAACCTACTGGAAACAAGACCATCTATCTCTGGTCGCCTGGTCCCTGAACCTACTGGAAACAAGACCATCTATCTCTGGTCGCCTGGTCCCTGAACCTACTGGAAACAAGACCATCTATCTCTGGTCTCCTGGTCCCTGAACCTACTGGAAACAAGACCGACTATCTCTGGTCGCCTGGTCCCTGAACCTACTGGAAACAAGACCATCTATCTCTGGTCGCCTGGTCCCTGAACCTACTAGAAACAAGACCATCTATCTCTGGTCGCCTGGTCCCTGAACGTACTGGAAACAAGACCATCTATCTCTGGTCGCCTGGTCCCTGAACCTACTGGAAACAAGAACATCTATCTCTGGTCTCCTGGTCCCTGAACCTACTGGAAACAAGACCATCTATCTCTGGTCGCCTGGTCCCTGAACCTACTGGAAACAAGACCATCTATCTCTGGTCGCCTGGTCCCTGAACCTACTGGAAACAAGACCATCTATCTCTGGTCTCCTGGTCCCTGAACCTACTGGAAACAAGACCATCTATCTCTGGTCGCCTGGTCCCTGAACCTACTGGAAACAAGACACTCTATCTCTGGTCGCCTGGTCCCTGAACCTACTGGAAACAAGACCATCTATCTCTGGTCGCCTGGTCCCTGAACCTACTGGAAACAAGACCATCTATCTCTGGTCTCCTGGTCCCTGAACCTACTGGAAACAAGACCGACTATCTCTGGTCGCCTGGTCCCTGAACCTACTGGAAACAAGACCATCTATCTCTGGTCGCCTGGTCCCTGAACCTACTAGAAACAAGACCATCTATCTCTGGTCGCCTGGTCCCTGAACGTACTGGAAACAAGACCATCTATCTCTGGTCGCCTGGTCCCTGAACCTACTGGAAACAAGAACATCTATCTCTGGTCTCCTGGTCCCTGAACGTACTGGAAACAAGACCATCTATCTCTGGTCGCCTGGTCCCTGAACGTACTGGAAACAAGACCATCTATCTCTGGTCTCCTGGTCCCTGAACCTACTGGAAACAAGACCATCTATCTCTGGTCGCCTGGTCCCTGAACCTACTGGAAACAAGACCATCTATCTCTGGTCTCCTGGTCCCTGAACCTACTGGAAACAAGACCATCTATCTCTGGTCGCCTGGTCCCTGAACCTACTGGAAACAAGACCATCTATCTCTGGTCTCCTGGTCCCTGAACCTACTGGAAACAAGACCATCTATCTCTGGTCTCCTGGTCCCTGAACCTACTGGAAACAAGACCATCTATCTCTGGTCGCCTGGTCCCTGAACCTACTGGAAACAAGACCATCTATCTCTGGTCTCCTGGTCCCTGAACCTACTGGAAACAAGACCATCTATCTCTGGTCGCCTGGTCCCTGAACCTACTGGAAACAAGACCATCTATCTCTGGTCGCCTGGTCCCTGAACCTACTGGAAACAAGACCATCTATCTCTGGTCGCCTGGTCCCTGAACCTACTGGAAACAAGACCATCTATCTCTGGTCTCCTGGTCCCTGAACCTACTGGAAACAAGACCATCTATCTCTGGTCGCCTGGTCCCTGAACCTACTGGAAACAAGACCATCTATCTCTGGTCGCCTGGTCCCTGAACCTACTGGAAACAAGACCATCTATCTCTGGTCTCCTGGTCCCTGAAACTACTGGAAACAAGACCATCTATCTCTGGTCGCCTGGTCCCTGAACCTACTGGAAACAAGACACTCTATCTCTGGTCGCCTGGTCCCTGAACCTACTGGAAACAAGACCATCTATCTCTGGTCTCCTGGTCCCTGAACCTACTGGAAACAAGACCATCTATCTCTGGTCGCCTGGTCCCTGAACCTACTGGAAACAAGACACTCTATCTCTGGTCGCCTGGTCCCTGAACCTACTGGAAACAAGACCATCTATCTCTGGTCGCCTGGTCCCTGAACCTACTGGAAACAAGACCATCTATCTCTGGTCTCCTGGTCCCTGAACCTACTGGAAACAAGACCGACTATCTCTGGTCGCCTGGTCCCTGAACCTACTGGAAACAAGACCATCTATCTCTGGTCGCCTGGTCCCTGAACCTACTAGAAACAAGACCATCTATCTCTGGTCGCCTGGTCCCTGAACGTACTGGAAACAAGACCATCTATCTCTGGTCGCCTGGTCCCTGAACCTACTGGAAACAAGAACATCTATCTCTGGTCTCCTGGTCCCTGAACGTACTGGAAACAAGACCATCTATCTCTGGTCGCCTGGTCCCTGAACGTACTGGAAACAAGACCATCTATCTCTGGTCTCCTGGTCCCTGAACCTACTGGAAACAAGACCATCTATCTCTGGTCGCCTGGTCCCTGAACCTACTGGAAACAAGACCATCTATCTCTGGTCTCCTGGTCCCTGAACCTACTGGAAACAAGACCATCTATCTCTGGTCTCCTGGTCCCTGAACCTACTGGAAACAAGACCATCTATCTCTGGTCGCCTGGTCCCTGAACCTACTGGAAACAAGACCATCTATCTCTGGTCTCCTGGTCCCTGAACCTACTGGAAACAAGACCATCTATCTCTGGTCTCCTGGTCCCTGAAACTACTGGAAACAAGACCATCTATCTCTGGTCGCCTGGTCCCTGAACCTACTGGAAACAAGACCATCTATCTCTGGTCGACTGGTCCCTGAACCTACTGGAAACAAGACACTCTATCTCTGGTCGCCTGGTCCCTGAACCTACTGGAAACAAGACCATCTATCTCTGGTCTCCTGGTCCCTGAACCTACTGGAAACAAGACCATCTATCTCTGGTCTCCTGGTCCCTGAACCTACTGGAAACAAGACCATCTATCTCTGGTCGCCTGGTCCCTGAACCTACTGGAAACAAGACCATCTATCTCTGGTCTCCTGGTCCCTGAACCTACTGGAAACAAGACCATCTATCTCTGGTCGCCTGGTCCCTGAACCTACTGGAAACAAGACCATCTATCTCTGGTCGCCTGGTCCCTGAACCTACTGGAAACAAGACCATCTATCTCTGGTCGCCTGGTCCCTGAACCTACTGGAAACAAGACCATCTATCTCTGGTCGCCTGGTCCCTGAACCTACTGGAAACAAGACCATCTATCTCTGGTCGCCTGGTCCCTGCACCTACTGGAAACAAGACCATCTATCTCTGGTCGCCTGGTCCCTGAACCTACTGGAAACAAGACCATCTATCTCTGGTCGCCTGGTCCCTGAACCTACTGGAAACAAGACCATCTATCTCTGGTCGCCTGGTCCCTGAACGTACTGGAAACAAGACCATCTATCTCTGGTCGCCTGGTCCCTGAACCTACTGGAAACAAGAACATCTATCTCTGGTCTCCTGGTCCCTGAACGTACTGGAAACAAGACCATCTATCTCTGGTCGCCTGGTCCCTGAACGTACTGGAAATAAGACCATCTATCTCTGGTCTCCTGGTCCCTGAACCTACTGGAAACAAGACCATCTATCTCTGGTCGCCTGGTCCCTGAACCTACTGGAAACAAGACCATCTATCTCTGGTCTCCTGGTCCCTGAACCTACTGGAAACAAGACCATCTATCTCTGGTCACCTGGTCCCTGAACCTACTGGAAACAAGACCATCTATCTCTGGTCTCCTGGTCCCTGAACCTACTGGAAACAAGACCATCTATCTCTGGTCGCCTGGTCCCTGAACCTACTGGAAACAAGACCATCTATCTCTGGTCGCCTGGTCCCTGAACCTACTGGAAACAAGACCGACTATCTCTGGTCGCCTGGTCCCTGAACCTACTGGAAACAAGACCATCTATCTCTGGTCGCCTGGTCCCTGAACCTACTGGAAACAAGAACATTTATCTCTGGTCTCCTGGTCCCTGAACGTACTGGAAACAAGACCATCTATCTCTGGTCTCCTGGTCCCTGAACCTACTGGAAACAAGACCATCTATCTCTGGTCGCCTGGTCCCTGAACCTACTGGAAACAAGACCATCTATCTCTGGTCGCCTGGTCCCTGAACCTACTGGAAACAAGACCATCTATCTCTGGTCACCTGGTCCCTGAACCTACTGGAAACAAGACCATCTATCTCTGGTCGCCTGGTCCCTGAAACTACTGGAAACAAGAACATCTATCTCTGGTCTCCTGGTCCCTGAACGTACTGGAAACAAGACCATATATCTCTGGTCGCCTGGTCCCTGAACCTACTGGAAACAAGACCATCTATCTCTGGTCGCCTGGTCCCTGAACCTACTGGAAACAAGACCATCTATCTCTGGTCGCCTGGTCCCTGAACCTACTGGAAACAAGACCATCTATCTCTGGTCGCCTGGTCCCTGAACCTACTGGAAACAAGACCGACTATCTCTGGTCGCCTGGTCCCTGAACCTACTGGAAACAAGACCATCTATCTCTGGTCGCCTGGTCCCTGAACCTACTGGAAACAAGACCATCTATCTCTGGTCGCCTGGTCCCTGAACGTACTGGAAACAAGACCATCTATCTCTGGTCGCCTGGTCCCTGAACCTACTGGAAACAAGAACATCTATCTCTGGTCTCCTGGTCCCTGAACGTACTGGAAACAAGACCATCTATCTCTGGTCGCCTGGTCCCTGAACGTACTGGAAATAAGACCATCTATCTCTGGTCTCCTGGTCCCTGAACCTACTGGAAACAAGACCATCTATCTCTGGTCGCCTGGTCCCTGAACCTACTGGAAACAAGACCATCTATCTCTGGTCTCCTGGTCCCTGAACCTACTGGAAACAAGACCATCTATCTCTGGTCGCCTGGTCCCTGAACCTACTGGAAACAAGACCATCTATCTCTGGTCTCCTGGTCCCTGAACCTACTGGAAACAAGACCATCTATCTCTGGTCGCCTGGTCCCTGAACCTACTGGAAACAAGACCATCTATCTCTGGTCGCCTGGTCCCTGAACCTACTGGAAACAAGACCGACTATCTCTGGTCTCCTGGTCCCTGAACCTACTGGAAACAAGACCATCTATCTCTGGTCGCCTGGTCCCTGAACCTACTGGAAACAAGACCATCTATCTCTGGTCGCCTGGTCCCTGAACGTACTGGAAACAAGACCATCTATCTCTGGTCGCCTGGTCCCTGAACCTACTGGAAACAAGAACATTTATCTCTGGTCTCCTGGTCCCTGAACCTACTGGAAACAAGACCATCTATCTCTGGTCTCCTGGTCCCTGAACCTACTGGAAACAAGACCATCTATCTCTGGTCGCCTGGTCCCTGAACCTACTGGAAACAAGACCATCTATCTCTGGTCGCCTGGTCCCTGAACCTACTGGAAACAAGACCATCTATCTCTGGTCGACTGGTCCCTGAACCTACTGGAAACAAGACCATCTATCTCTGGTCGCCTGGTCCCTGTACCTACTGGAAACAAGACCATCTATCTCTGGTCGCCTGGTCCCTGAACCTACTGGAAACAAGACCATCTATCTCTGGTCTCCTGGTCCCTGAACCTACTGGAAACAAGACACTCTATCTCTGGTCGCCTGGTCCCTGAACCTACTGGAAACAAGACCATCTATCTCTGGTCGACTGGTCCCTGAACCTACTGGAAACAAGACACTCTATCTCTGGTCGCCTGGTCCCTGAACCTACTGGAAACAAGACCATCTATCTCTGGTCGCCTGGTCCCTGAACCTACTGGAAACAAGACACTCTATCTCTGGTCGCCTGGTCCCTGAACCTACTGGAAACAAGACCATCTATCTCTGGTCGCCTGGTCCCTGAACCTACTGGAAACAAGACCATCTATCTCTGGTCGCCTGGTCCCTGAACCTACTGGAAACAAGACCATCTATCTCTGGTCGCCTGGTCCCTGAACCTACTGGAAACAAGACCATCTATCTCTGGTCGCCTGGTCCCTGAACCTACTGGAAACAAGACCATCTATCTCTGGTCGCCTGGTCCCTGAACCTACTGGAAACAAGACCATCTATCTCTGGTCGCCTGGTCCCTGAACCTACTGGAAACAAGACCATCTATCTCTGGTCGCCTGGTCCCTGCACCTACTGGAAACAAGACCATCTATCTCTGGTCGCCTGGTCCCTGAACCTACTGGAAACAAGACCATCTATCTCTGGTCGCCTGGTCCCTGAACCTACTGGAAACAAGACCATCTATCTCTGGTCTCCTGGTCCCTGAACCTACTGGAAACAAGACCATCTATCTCTGGTCGCCTGGTCCCTGAACCTACTGGAAACAAGACCATCTATCTCTGGTCGCCTGGTCCCTGAACCTACTGGAAACAAGACCATCTATCTCTGGTCTCCTGGTCCCTGAACCTACTGGAAACAAGACCATCTATCTCTGGTCGCCTGGTCCCTGAACCTACTGGAAACAAGACCATCTATCTCTGGTCGCCTGGTCCCTGAACCTACTGGAAACAAGACCATCTATCTCTGGTCGCCTGGTCCCTGAACCTACTGGAAACAAGACCATCTATCTCTGGTCTCCTGGTCCCTGAACCTACTGGAAACAAGACCATCTATCTCTGGTCGCCTGGTCCCTGAACCTACTGGAAACAAGACCATCTATCTCTGGTCGCCTGGTCCCTGAACCTACTGGAAACAAGACCATCTATCTCTGGTCGCCTGGTCCCTGAACCTACTGGAAACAAGACCATCTATCTCTGGTCGCCTGGTCCCTGAACCTACTGGAAACAAGACCATCTATCTCTGGTCTCCTGGTCCCTGAACCTACTGGAAACAAGACCATCTATCTCTGGTCGCCTGGTCCCTGAACCTACTGGAAACAAGACCATCTATCTCTGGTCGCCTGGTCCCACGCAGAACCATGAATGAAGGGAACAGCAGCCAGCTGCTAGAGCAACATGTCATATACTACAAGTGTTGGACTTGTAACCGAAAGGTTGCAAGGTCGAATCCCCGAGCTGACAACGTAAAAAACCTGTCCCTCTGCCCCTGAACAAGGCAGTTAACCCACTGTTCTTAGGCTGTCATTGAAAATAAGAATTTGTTCTTAACTGACTTGCCAAGTTAAAAAAAGGTAAAAAAAACTCTACTTATTTTGCCATGTGACAGAGAAGAAAATGTGCTAATTCCCTGCAAATAGGGTGCAGAGAAATGTTTTCAGTTTCCAATATGATATCTGAGGGAGACTAACTAACAACATCAATGCCCCCCCCCCCCCCCCCCCCCCCCTTCCCCGGCCGGTAATTCAACCACGATAACAAGTTTATTTAGCAGGCCGCTAAACTAACTTAGCAATCTAAAACATTTTTAGCTGATGTGGGCTAATTGACTGACATAGCAACAGTAAAAACCAAAGAACAACGAGACAGATATTTCACAGGATGTATAAAATGTGAAGCATCCGGGTTGGCGTTTCCACACACTACCAAATATGGTAGTGAGAGGAAGCCCACTGGCGGGCGGCGGGAGAAGATGAAACCAGATGGATTTTGGCTCAACATTCAGAAACATTTTCTCATCAATGACACAATTTGATCTCGATACAGTTTTCTGTTCCCAAAACTAGAATCTGTGAAGAACAGAACGGACAACGTTTTGTAGACATTACCCTTTGTGCGTGTGGACGGGGCTCTAAGCTAACATATGGAATTGTTTTCAGATGGTCATTCAATGGATCATTTAGCTATTGGATTATAATTTTACAACCCCTTAAGGTATATATATATATTTTTTTTTTTTACAAAAGTATTGGATGAAAGACTGAATTTGGCATTGCTGCTATTACCCAATAGACCAATAGAAACGCATTGAACAACAGATAGTCACAACATGGATTTTGAGGTTAGGGGTAAGACAGAGAAGGATAGAGGGAGAGAGGGAGAGAGGAAGAGAGGGAGAGAGGAAGAGAGGGATAAAGAGAGGGAGAGAGGGATAAAGAGAGGGAGAGAGGAAGAGACGGAGAGAGGAAGAGAGGGATAAAGAGAGGGAGAAAGGGAGAGAGGGAGAAAGGGAGAGAGGGAGAAAGGGAGAGAGGGATAGAGGGAGAAAGGGGTGAGGGAGAGAGGAAGAGAGGGAGAAAGGGAGAGAGGGATAGAGGGAGAAAGGGAGAGAGGAAGAGAGGAAGAAAGGGAGAGATGGAGAAAGGGAGAGAGGGAGGAAGAGAAGGAGAGAGGAGAGAGAGAGAGAGAGAGAGAGAGATGACCCTGGCAGTAAGAGAGAGAGAGACACATGGCCCTGGCAGTAAACCCCAAAAAAACAAAAATAATGATTTTCCAGAGAAGATCCAGATCTCAGGGAATTAGACCAAAGTTCTCAACTGGTAGAAAATATATAGAGTACTGCACAGACTACTATTACTTAGGTTTAAATATATAGAGTACTGCACACACTACAATTACTGAGGTTTAAATATATAGAGTACTGCACACACTACAATTACTGAGGTTTAAATATATAGAGTACTGCACACACTACAATTACTGAGGTTTAAATATATAGAGTACTGCACACACTACAATTACTGAGGTTTAAATATATAGAGTACTGCACAGACTACTATTACTGAGGTTTAAATATATAGAGTACTGCACACACTACAATTACTGAGGTTTAAATATATAGAGTACTGCACAGACTACTATTACTGAGGTTTAAATATATAGAGTACTGCACACACTACAATTACTGAGGTTTAAATATATAGAGTACTGCACAGACTACTATTACTGAGGTTTAAATATATAGAGTACTGCACACACTACAATTACTTAGGTTTAAATATATAGAGTACTGCACACACTACAATTACTGAGGTTTATATATATAGAGTACTGCACACACTACAATTACTTAGGTTTAAATATATAGAGTACTGCACACACTACAATTACTGAGGTTTAAATATATAGAGTACTGCACACACTATAATTACTTAGGTTTAAATATATAGAGTACTGCACAGACTACTATTACTTAGGTTTAAATATATAGAGTACTGCACAGACTACTATTACTTAGGTTTAAATATATAGAGTACTGCACACACTACAATTACTGAGGTTTAAAAATAAGCTCAAC